>NW_028257070.1:0-204718 GCF_035046125.1 Drosophila serrata | reverse complement strand
CAACAATATTTTTATATGAAATTTTTCGGCAAATCAAAATTTAAAAATTTCATAACTAAGTTAAAAACGCATTAATTCAATTCGGAAAGCGGCAGTATGTTAATTTTTAGCAGGGTAACAAAACTGCATACTCCATTTAAAATGTGAATTTTTGGCCGATTTTCGCAAATTTTCATGATGTAACCCCTTTCCTTTTTTTACAAAAATGGGAAAATTCTGAAAAAAAAATTTTCGGCCGGAGATGGCTTAAAAGATTCGCCTGTTGATGCTGATCAAGAATATATATGATTTATAGGGTCGGAAATGACTCCTTCACTTTCTTTTAGGCTTCTGACTGAAGCTTCCACTAGTATTTTCCTTCTTGTTCCCGGAACCTTCTCTGCCATCATCACCAGTCTTTCATTTTTTCAACGCATCTAAAAATTATGCAAATTCAATTTTTTCCCACTCGAATGGAGGGCTCAACCACGCCTCTTGGCTCTTCTTGCCGTTAAGTAAGCATATTATTATAATTGTTGAGTTCTTCGTCCTGGGAGTCCGTCATTTGGGGGTGACTTTTTGATTCGAAAACTTTTTACGCCGCCAAGGTTAAACAAAATTATTATCTTATTGTTCTCACACCTGACACGTCACGGTTTATTGAGCATTTTGCGGAAGTTGAGGATCGCAATGAGATAGAGATTTTAGGTGAAAAATAAATATTTCTATATTATTTTGTGTTAGGCTTTGGGGTTTCTTTGGCTATTACTGACTGACTGAATCTATAAAATGAAGATAAAATAATTCACTAATTAAATAGCACGTCTAGACTTCATTTAGCACCTTCGAGAATGAAGAATAATTCCAATTTATGTCCTGCACTCCTTATTTTTGTATTACCTTTCCTTTTGAATCCTAGTTCCTCTAGTTCTAACAGCTGGCTTACAGTGATTCGTGTCTCGGCTAAACACTTAACAGTGTGCTGATACCGCAATATAGTTTGTTCGATGCTTGAAATGGAGGAACGTATGGCAATGCTTATACGGAGGAAAGAGACAACCACGTTGCACAAGGAAGGGGAAATTGGACTTATTTACTTTGGTTTTCCCCCATTGGCTAATGGCTTTTAAGCGCAGTCCTGGCCTTGGCTTGCGCTTTGCACAGACTTTGGGGCTTCACTTGTCTTCCCCTAGGTGTTCGTTTCCCCCGTTCGTTCAGGTCAGCAGTAGCTCCTGTCTCCGGATTCCGCAGCTCGGTGTTCACTCGGCGCAGACCCATCAACGTCAGTGGATGTTTCATGGAGCCACAGACAACAGGATATACTATATTCTTAAAACTTAGTTTACCTTTGAAAATATTCTCCTTAGGACTTATATTGAATATTATTTGTAGTATTGGATAGAACAGGATATAGGATATTGAGTTGACCATATTTCATTCATACACGCAGGGGACGCATTGAAGGAGTCAATTAAGAAAGTACATTATTAATTTAATAAAAACGTACATACATAGTTTTTAAATTGAACTTACTGAATTTTTGACTTGGTAATCAAAAATTTAAATTCCACCACTTTATCCACATTTACTCAAAACATAAAAAACTTTAAATTATTTTTATTATTTAAAAATTTTTTGTTATATAAATGATAATGTTTTTTGTTTTTTTTTTTTTTTTACTGCCAAGTGAAAGTTTTGAAAACGCAGAAAGTATATATGTAAACTTACAAATAGATTACAGTGACCATCTGATTAATCAACTGCTGCCAAAAGTGTATAAATCATAAGCTAAGTCTAGGCATTTCAAACACGACACGAATCAAAGAAATGAATTCCTCGCTTTTGCTGGGGCCTCATTATCCTATTAATATAATAGACGTACAGTGTATATGATGAAGGCGGGGAGGATTCGTTGCCCTCGCACTCCGTGTATAAGTTGCGTTACATATAAAAATAGAAACTCTGTGTTGTCCTCAGTTGCGGTTCTAGGTCCTCAAGTGGGTTGGCTTCGATGCCTTGGATTGATGCTCTTCTCGCTATGGAGATTTCCCTTGTCATCTGCTGATATCCTTTCTTCTCCTCTGATACTTTTTATTCCATTCACAGTTCGCATTTGTAGGCACTTTAGTGTTTCTCAAACAAAAAAGCATACAATCGATCCGCTCCTCTCTTTCCTCCGATAAATATTTACTGGGTGGGGTTTGACAACTCCTGCTGCTGGTTTTGCTCTTGCTTCTGGCTCCCTAACGTGGCAGTATCCAAGTGGCGGGCATCTGGTGCTCCTTGCCTAAGTACATCTTACCAGAGTTGGCTGAACGCTCCAAACTCGTTGTAGGAATTAACCGAAATAACAAAAATATCCTTACTTTAAACTGCGTTCCGTTCCATGCATAATTAAATTAGACGTAAAATTGCTGCTGCCTCGGCATTGTGTCCTTTTCGAAGGAGGGCGCTCTCTGTCCACTGTTCCTAATAAAACCATGGACTTTGGAAGGCCGTTAAAAGGGGCGCGCTTTACGCTAGTGCGTTTGCTTAGTAGCTCCGCCTAATAGGCGGCTGGTTGCGCGGGTTAACTCTAGTTACAACATAACGTAACGGTAACCTACAACGATTAATCCTGTTCTTAAAGGTTACCCACAAGGCCCTCAGATCGGTGGCGGTCCGCGGATGTAGCGTAGCTGGGGCGTGAAGCTCATGGACAGGTTGTTCAGGTTGTCGCAGCAGTTTGGCTGCATCAGGCAAGCGGCGCAGAAAATTGTGAAGAGGGCCACCTGCATGGGTACAGCCGCCCGGGCAATACGCCATGCCCAGCCGCGACGAGATCCTTTGGAATCTGCATCCTTCCCGGTGCCATCCTCTTCGTCGCTCTCCAGGCTGAAGATCAGCGAGGGATCATCTGAGGGATCATCGTCGCCATCGCCGCTAGTCAGAGTTTTGAGCTGGCTGAGAACCAGCTTCTCTTGCTCAGCGGTCAGCTTTTGATCCACTTCATTCGCAACACCGTTCTTGGCCTGACGGGATTTGCGCGCGTTCTTTCCGCGCTTGCCTGGCGAGTGGGGTTGCGCCTGGCCCTTGACCACCGCTTGCTTGTGCTTCACCTGGCCGTTGGCCTTGGGTGCGGACTCTGATCGCTGGCGGCCCTGCTGCTGCTCCTGCTTATGCTCCTGTTGGCTCTGCTGGAGCTGTTGCTTCTGCTGGTGGCTGGCTGCCGTGCGCACGATCAGATCCCGGCAGGTGTTCTGCAGGTGCTTGAGCTCCGCCTCGGCACTCTCCATTCTGGCAGCAATCGAGCGCATGGCGTCGCTGCCGGGAGCAAGGGCCAGTTCCAGCTGCTTGGCCAGGCGCCGCAGGACACCCAGGCGTCGCTCCCTCTCCGACAAGCCGCCGTCGGAGGTGGCACCGCCATCGGAAATGCCAGAGTCCGACAGCGAACCGTTCGAGGCAGTGAACTTGGCGATGTGGTAGATGTGATTAGGGTCTAGGTGCTGTTGCACGGCGAGCAGTTGCTCTTGGCTGACGTGCACCTTCTCGGACAGCAACTTCGCCACCAGCTTCACGTTCTGTGCCAGTTCCACGGGCGTGGCCTGTCCTTTGTCCAGAGCTCCTTCCAGGCCCTTCAGGGTGCCCCTGTCCTGACCCAAGGCCAAGTGGAACTCGCTCAGGCCGGACTCCAGCTGTCTCCAGGCAATCAGCGAGTTGGTGAGCATCTCCAGTTGTGTGTTGATCCTATAACCGGCAATGGACACTGATTAGAAAGGATTCTCAGTAGTATTTAAGAAGCAAACTCACCTGGCATCCGCCTCGTCCCAGGCACTGTACATATCGCTCACTTCGTTCTTCAGGTGCTTGTGGAACTCCTGTTCCGCGGACATCAACGATTGGACATCCCAGGCTCCCGGTGTAGAGGTGGCTGATGTCGCAGTGGAGACGTCTCCTGTGGCCATTGTGGCCTCAACCTGGTTGCCGTTGCTGTCGGTCACTGTGATGGCCACCGCCTGCTTCTCCTTCTCACTCTCCCTTTTCTCGCCCAGTGGTGTTTCTTGCTTCAGTTGCTGTTCGGACTCCTGATGCTGATGTTGCTCCTCCAAGGCGCTCTGCAGACGCCGCTCTTGCCTGGTTAGCCAGCTGTGGACTGAGGCGTTAAGGCGGAGCATGTTGGTCCTGTAACTAGACAGCTGTGCTTGCTCCAACTGCGGGTTATACACATCAAGATTAGTTGGAGTTGGTGGGGCATAGACTCTTCACTCACCTTGAGAGCCTCCACGGATATCTGGATGGCCGGCTCCGTGTCGAGCAGCTCAGGCGTGGGCTTGTCACCTAGTCGCTGCAGCGAGTGCTTCAAGGCGCTCATCTCCTGCTGCAGTTTACGGGCAGCCGAGGCATTCTCGCTCCAGCCCAGCAGATCCTCCCAGGCGGCGAGAAGGTCTGGAAAAAGAGAACAAAAAATGGGGGGATTCAGGATGAGGTTGGTTAGGTGCAGGAGGTTATTTTCGGCGGAGTTAACCCATAACTAAAGTGGTGCTCGTGTCGGGAGAAAGGCAAATTTAATTGGATGTCTTAGTCTTGGTCTCATTTCCATTTACGTCTCCATCCTATTCCCATTTACAGACTCATTCCTCTTCGGTACGAGCCCTTGGTAATGAATACCTTTCTCTAAGCGCTAGAAAAATCACAACAGAAAGTGAAACTCTGGGGCCGCGGAAAATCAACAACAACAAGAGCTTAAAAGTTTGCTATCGCCTCTTTGCGGGTTTTGTTGTGGGGGCCACCCCGTCAGCCAAAAATTTTCGAATTGAAATGGTTTACTTTAGACTGCATTTAGTGGAGGTTCCCTTCCCCTTCCTCTGCCACACACACCTTTTCCTGCCTCTGTTTTCGCTTTGTCCCCACATGGAATGCTCGCTATGTGGGCTGGGATCGGCTGCAGATGGGTTCGGATTCTGATTCTGCATCGAACGTTGGGCGGACTGGAACCAGAACCAGAATCGAACAAAAGAAAAGCTCAGCCAGCGAAATAGGAGCCAGTGATGAATAAAACCTTATATTTCAGCTAGTCGACAAGGAAATACCTACTATTAAGACTTCTCTAGAAATAATTTAAAATATATGATTATATACAAAGTCCATTTTAATTTCCTAAAGCTCTTTAAAGATGACGAGGATACTTGCAAACCACACCCCATAATAACTTTAAACAAAGATTTTATCCCCTACACTTTAAGATAAATCTCTGACCAATAACCACTCACCCTCGATCAGCAGGAGTTTTCAGCTTTTCCTGAGGTTACCACTTCTTTGTTGGAGTTTTCCGACAAGACCTCACGCACGGTTGGGTAATTGAAATGCAATGCGTAATGCAAGTTTTACACAAATTACTTTCACCTTGCAACTAGCCAAAATCTGTGTTTTCATTTGCTTTTTCTTCTCTTTTTTTTAAGGTTTTAACGCACTTGGGATAAAATATAACTTAACCGAACCGAACTTGTTGGCAGCCAAACCGAAACTGGTTGAGTGAACTTCAGAGTGCCAGCTGCAACACAGCTTCGAAGCGCGACTCGGATCGGGGATTTGGCTTTTGGTGCCAAGCGTGGCTCGGATCGGAGTAGCTCCAGCCTACAAGACCAAGTGGAGCGCAACCAAAGCGATCGAAATGGATGAACACAAAGGGGGTGCTTCGAAGAGGATTCCAGATGTGTTTACGTGCTTGCCCAAGTGGGTGAATTTTTAATTGTTGTGATAACTTGGCTTACGTTAATTCAACAAGATTCGTTGTCAAAAATACCAAAAAATGTAGAACATAATGATATTGTAAGGACCTTTTTGGTTTTAAATATAAACATAAAGTTGGTCAAGCGACCCTAATTTCTTAATTTTACTTAATTTCTGGTTTAATATTCCATTAATACCTCGATTTATTCCAGTGTAATCACAGCTTACGCACTTGGTTGCGTTTGGTTGGGATCTGGTTCGAAGCAAGTTCGAGCCAAAAGCTGAAGTTGCTCGGCGCAAATGCGATCGGATTTTGATTGGAACCGGGGATGGAGGCTTGGACTCGACTCCACCTGCTTTCCGACAGATATTGAATAATCTTCGCTAGATAATGGGTCGACAGCCGCAAAAAGTACACATAAAATTGATTAGCCATTAACTTGGCTAAGTGAGGAAGGAGATTATTGGCAAGACTTTCTCTTCGCGATAATCAAACAGCATGAACACAGCTCATATCTCGGCTCTGAAAATTAATTAAGCTGCCAGCGGGGTAGTCCCCCCACCACTGCATTATTTTAATTTCAGTTGAAAATATGTTTATTTTCTCCTCTTGGCCAGTTCGGGGCTTCTTCTCCGCTGACATGCAAATGTGGCAGGCGTGCTTATTTGCGCTATTTGCCGTTCATTTCGTCATGATAGCTGCTGAAGGCAAATAGCTGACGAAAAGTGCAGAGACCGCAACGTGGGGAGTGGGAGGAGTTCGAACCAAGGTCGTTGACGTCGGCTGCAGCCATGAGAATATTTTTTTTACTCGAGAGTGTGTGGGAGAACCATCGACGAGAGAGAGAGTACAGAATTGGCATACAATAAACACTGCAGTTAACACAAATTATTGTGTTGTTTTTTACGCCACTGAACTGATTGCAAAAACTAGAAAATATAACAAACTTCGAGAAGCTGAAGTTTGTATACCCTTGCCAAAGGACAAGCACGAATATGCAATCCTCCGACTAAATACCTTGCAAGGGTATAATAAAGATGAGAACATGGAGGAGGAATGCCAGTAATTTAGAACATACTGGATAAACTAGACAAATTTAGTGAATCCCCCTACTTCTATTCATTAACTCCCTTGCAGGGAATTTACGATCCAATAGGAAAGGGTACAGGGACTTTGGTTTTTCATTCTTGATTATCCCTATATAGCTTCTATTTTTATAGTAATCACTTATTTTGCCTTAACCCAAAATAGAGCACTCTGACTGCAATTTAATTTATTATTCCACTCGCCCTGTGATTGTGTGCAAGAAGGATACACACTCCCCAAGGAATGTCGTGACAAGGAACCATGAGAAACCAGAAAAAGGTGTGTTCTAGATACGTTAAATTTAGAAATACCTATACCCTAACTGAAATAACTATAATATTCCCTTTTTTAGATAAAGAAAAGCAAATCAAGCTAGCAGGTGAGGTAAGCAAAGAGACAACAGAGGCAACCGCCAAAATGAGAAAAACAAAACATAAGCGGTCAGTGGCTGACCTAAGGCACAGCTCAAAATATTTGCCAAATTAATCTTGAATAATTATAAACCAAAAAATGCTAGAAGCTTGTGTGTGTGTGTGTGAGGCAAACAATTATAGATAATTACCAAAAATATACATAGGAACGACATTGCTGGATATTTTTAAGCAGTGATTAGAGAGAGAGGAAAATAGCAAACGAGAAAAATTATCACCAAGATGCTAAATTTCTAAAAACGCTAAAGATGTTGAAAATGTGAATGGAAATCGGCTGGCATTAACTCAGAGTCTTTCTGCACGAACGAGCTAATAAATCTCCCGCTTCCAGCAGTAAATCCACAAACGGAAATTGCCTAGCAAATGTAAATGGGAATGAAAATGGCCATGTTACCTCAGAGGAGGTTCCCCCTCAGCGGTTCCGGCCGAAGCAGGTTCAATGCCCTTCCCGCAGTGGAAAGCCATCCGCATCTAGGGGCAACCTAAGTCGCTCCAATCATCCAATCGATTTGATCCCGTTTAGAGAAGTAGGAACACTTCTAACTCCACAGCTCCAATCAAGCGAAGGTCAACCACAAATGGAGCGGAGGCAGCCGCCGATCGATAGATCTATAATTAATGCTCTCTGCCGCCGAATGACAACTGAAAACTTGAACTTAGCCGACTTATATGAGGTAATTGAGCAACCGGTTCCGTCATTTCTCTCGCCGCTCGCTCCAAAAGGAAAACTTTAAAGACGAATGCTACTATGTATGCCATAAAGAGTTATTCATTGGCAGTGCTTACTGTTCGCTGTGCCGTTTACCGTTAATTAGCGGCAAGACAGGGGCAGCGAGGCTTGACGGTACAGTGAGCACCGGCTAACCCTAATTAGTTAGCAAAGCAATCCCGATTTGGTAGACTACCAAGTGCAAAAGTCGGTCACTATGTCTGCCGGAATTAAGAATCGTCGGGAAAAGAGCCGGGAATCAGCGAAGCTTGATTCTTGGCCATCAACTCGAGATTCTTTATTGGGGTTTTTATGAGAGTCACATTGCTAGCGGATCTAAGATTGGAGAATAGATCGTCGATCTTCAGTCAAGTGGCGGATTTATGATCTGAAACATTGCTGTGCTGCTGCTGCTTTTCGTTGGATTCCTCCGAATGTTGGGGTAATGCAGAGTATCAAGTACCAAAGACTCTTAACAATTCAAGAGGGTAACCCATTTCGGCTATTTATTCTGTGCCCCACCAGAACTTTAGATGGAATCAAATATTATGAAGGGTGTATAACTTTACACTTACTCTTACAGTTTTTTCCCTACGATAACTTATATTAGAATGAATTGAGAAAATAATAAAATAGTTGATTATCCCTTTATAAATGTAACGTTTGTTTTATACTTTCTATACTAGCTAAAGATCTGTGCAGTTATCCCTTTTCCTATCAATTTGCTTAGATTTCATTGGAGCTTTCCTATTAGCCCTTTTAAAACGGTTTCTATTACAGCTTAGTACCTACAAATTTCTAGGTATTATCTCCCGCATTCCACTAATTGCCAGCACACCTTTTCCCCGATCCCCTCGACTTTTGTCCCCTTTCTCCCAACTATACCTTTGCGACTCAATTTGCTCTGCTCGTTTTCACTCTTATCGCATTGTGCGATCTAGTCAGGGCCTCCGCATCTTACCTGGCCCCGCCGCACACTCGCTTTACACCTGTTTCCCAATTATGTTTACCAGGCCAGCACATCATCTATCTCTCGGCCCCTACTTGGCACATATCTGCTCGGAAGAGTGAGTACTGAGAGTGTTTGGCTTTGCCATTGTTGGCTGCTCGGCTGCTTGGCTGCTTGGATGGATGGATGGTTTAATGGCTTAGAGTGTTTGTGTTTACCTTGTTCCGATGACGAGCGCGATGTGGTGGTGGAAGAGGTGGCCGAGAGCATCTCGGAAATATCCGTTTGGACGGCCACGCTGACTTTCCCCATGATGGTCGGCGGAGTTTTCTACCCTTGGCCGTCAGGAAAATTCGGAAAATGGGAGGAAAAGCTCTCGCTCGTGCTCTCACTCTCGCTCTCCTTTAGGGTGACCCACTTCTTTACCCATAAGCGCCACTTGAAATCAATTTTTGTAAGCGAATTTGTGTTTTGAAAGATTTTCCATTTCTACACACACAACACACAAACAACAGAGCGCGGCGAGATTATGGGAATTTTCCCAGTGAGTTGAGCAATGCTGCATTGAAATGTGATTTGCGACCTCAATAAGTTCAAGGAAAACTATCGCGAAACTCTTATATAGGGAAACCTCAAACTCTTATACGAAAAGCACGCGACATTGGATTCATGAATGGCAGATGTTTTGAGCCTTCGGTGGTGTGCTTAAGTACGTTTAGAGAGAGCTTAGTTATGAATTTATCACAGTTATTTTTGGTGGAATTATGCGGCAATCTCGCAGGCTTATTTCGCACAATTTCGCGGAAGCACGTTAAGAGTTAATTACACGACAGCAGACAGTCGGCGGAGGAGGAGGAGGAACCACAAGCGGGAAACGACCCGCTTGGAACGCGCGCAGAAAATAAACTGAGAGATGTGCAGAGCGACGACTGCCTCAGCGGAGACAGCTGAGAACCGAAAGTCGAGAGCCACGGGCGAAAAAGCGCCGAAACAGGGAGGCAAGAGCTGAGAAGCACAGAGGCAGAGAGGAAGAGAGGAAGAGAGCCAGAGGGCAGCAGAAACGTGCTCGCTAGCTCAGTTACATTTACTCTATTTGTTTTTAAAACAGCTAAGTTTTACACAGCTCCGAAAGCTGAACAACTAATTTAAAACATATTCCCATCACCATTTACGTCTTGTAAAGTAAACAAAATAAATTCCACAATGTGAAAATATTTTAAAGAAATCGTTTGAAATTTATAGTATTCAAAAAACAATCAAAGAAAACTGCTACAACCAATATGGAAATCCCATTTTTTTAAAGAATATTTAAATGCAAAAAAAAAAAAAAAACTATTCTATAATCAATTAAAAATATATACTAAATAAATTACCTAGCATTTTTGCTGTGTGTATCAAAATACATATATCACAAGAACTGAGAGAAGCTAACACGCAAACATCCGAATGAGAGAACTCTTAATGACAGAACTTTTGAACTTGGCTTCGTCACTCCTAATCTCTAAAAAAAACACCTATACTATATATATATGTATATAAATATACAAAAACATAAATATATATACATATGAGGCATTTGAGGGTCCGCTCATTAGATTCGGCGGTAAATACAAGGCCAAGCCGCTGTAGCAACACCAAAGACAATATATAAAAAAAAACGACGTCATTTCGAATGAAAGAAAATACAGAAACAGAAAACCAGACCAGACAACAATGAAAAAGCTAAAGAGATGACGACACAGGCAAAAACAACTCAAAGAAAGCTAAAGCCACAGTTTGGTAAGCACTACCAAGGCGCCACCTAGTGGAATATGGACTAACCCTGCAAAACTGTAGTTGGAGAGGCTCTGTGACTAGCTTAAGTAAAACTTTAGTTAAAATTTTAATTCAAAACATTTCACCGTACCTCCCGTATTGCAAAAACAACCCTCGCTTGTATAAATTAATTTCCCAGCAAGTCATCACATTTGTTTATAAATATTACCCACAGAGGAGTGTGACGTCAGCGGGCTAAAATACATTTGCTCTTGGTCGGGGTCAGAATCTTTGCAGCTGGCTAAAGTGGTTTATACCTATATACCTAAAAGCGTATTAAGCAGATTTATTGGACATTTCGGAAAAGACTTCAAAGAATGTGGAAAATTTGTATGAAAATGCTAATGTTTATATATCGTAACTATACCAAACAAAAGGGAAGTGGATAAAAAATAAATTTCGACACAGTGCTTGCTAAAGTTTATCATGGACTCAAACCTCTATTTGGGGACATGGTGTAAAATTTAGAGTTTAACCCACTTGAAGTCTCCAATGTAGGATAGTTTTTGCTTCTTAGTTTTGTATCACAAGAATTGAGATCTGGGAGTTAATCCCTGGTTTAAAGAATCTTAAACCCCCTTCTCTTAAAAAAAGTAGATATTCACTAAACTTTCACTTTGTGTCAGGTTATGGGAATTAAATATTAAGAGACTGCGTCAGTCGGTTTAAAAAGCAGTCACTGCTGTAAAGTGTAAATTAAATGCTTAAATCTAGGGATATTTATTTTAGATAAATATTATATGCTCGCTCAGTTCGATCGAGTCGTGTGCAAACCATTACCGCTTCTGGGTCGGGATCGAGGTTAGTGCTAGACTAGGATGAGAGCGCAACAGAAACTCAAAGCAATTAAACAAAAGACAAAGTTAAAGAACGACCGATTAAGAGAATTAAATTTTGTTAATACATTTGACAAGAGTACACATATTATCATTAGCGGAGCATTACATGGAGTTACAAAGTTATATAATCATGACAGAATGACAACGAAACAAAACACCAAAATAAAACTAATCACGGGACAACAGACAAACGCAATTGCTGATAATTATAACAATTTTAGTTTTGCTTTTGGTGTTTTCAAATTTTATTTTGCCAAAAATGAATAAGAGTAAAGAGAAACAAAAATGCGCAAGAGAAAAAATAATGGAAGTAGAACAGAAATAGAGTAAAATAAAATTATTTAAAATAATAATAATAAATACAAAATCGAATCGAACAGACAGAATATAAACGGAGGATGATTGGATGATGAGTGTAAATTCGATGCGAAATGCGTTTTGTCAAATGCAAAAACAAAATCCTTCATAGGTCATACATTATATGCGTTTAAAGATCTAGTATTTGTATAGCGAAAGGCATCCGGTAGTAATACATGCTTAAAGCTTTCATTCTGTTCTGTGTGTTCAGCCTGGGCTCACAACAGCCCGCGGAGGCCGCCAAAGAACCGATCCAGGCGACCGCCCACGGGCCGGTTGACCAGCTCGTAGAGGGATCTCAGCGTGCCCGCCAGGAACCTATAAAGCGCAAAGTGCTGCAGCATGTTGCCCACGTCCAGCACGAACTCGATTACCCGCGCCACGAAGCGCGTAATGGGTGCACACTGGCACTCGGCCCTGGCCATCTGCAAGTGCATCCCGAGCGGGAGGCTACCTGCCTCCACAGGAGCAGTGGTGGCCAGGTGCAGCTCGAACTCGGGCCGGTGCCGACGGCGTCGTCGGAGACCGCTGGCCACTGACGATGCTGATGGCTTGCGTGGTTGAGGTGGAGGTGGAGGCTGGGACTCACCTTTAGTCTGGCCAGCGCAGTGATTGGACAGCACGGTGCCGGGTGGACCGTGGAGCACGGCCTCCAGGCAGCGGATGTTGTCGCGGCAAGTGTTGATGATCTCGTTCTGGTCGGGGAATGGAAATGAGCACAAAGTAGGCATAAGCTGGCACAGGTCACTTACATAATCCTCTGGCCTAAGCAGATGGCATCGGATCTTCAGGGCTCTGGTGTCGTCCAGCCGGTCGCGACTCTGCTGCAGCAGGGAGCGCATCTCATGCTCACCGTCCTCGGAGTCAGAGCCGCTCGATGACGACGTGGTGGCCGGTATCAGCTTGATGCACTTCTCCAGGTTGCGTGAGGAGCGTCTTCGCTCGTCGGCCGTCACAGTGCGTCGCCGACGGGTCGAGGTGTCGCTTTCGGAGGTTCGACGCAGCAGGGACTGAGCCGAGTGGCTCATGCCACCGAACTCCAGCTTGCGACCCACGGACTCTGTCCGCTGGCCAAGGTGCTGGGCGGACTGGGTCTTGGGCGTGGTGGTCATTAGGGCCGTAGCGGAGGCAGACAGCGAGGGCTGGGCCTGCAGTTGCTGCGACTGTTGCTGCTGCTGCTCCTTCTGAGCTGTATTGGCCAAGATAGATTCATCCATGTCTGTAAGAGTGACGAATACACTTTTAGATTAAGCAATTCCTTTAGGGCACCTAGGCTACCCACCTTGACAAGACTTGCGCCTGACCTCGAGGGTCTTGCGTCGACGTTCGTACTGCAGTTCAAGGGCGCGCTGGCGACGGGCGTGATCCACGCTACTGCTGATCGTGTCCTGGTTGATATGAAGCGGCTTCACCTCGTGCTTCTGCAGCGAGTCCATGCGCGGCGGCGAGAACGAGTCCAGATTGTTGGCTGCCGACAGGGAACTGCAGCAGTCCGACTGCGAGTCGATGAAATTGCTGTGGGATGGACGGATGGGTTGCATTGGATTTTGAGCGGTTATAAATAGCTTTTGGCACGGCCTCAAAGGTCGCACTCATCATTATAATAACGAAGACGCACGACACTCACCGATAGTCATCGCCGAATTCCAAGAGACGACGGGCGGCATCCGAATCAAAGCCCTCGGAATAGTTCTCCGAGTTGTATTTCTCTTGGTAGTTGTCCCAGGCCGTCTCTGAGATGCTGCTGTGATGGTCCTCGGTGCTGAGTTCTGTGCGGGATTATTATGGGAACTATTAGGATCTGGCAATGCTTAGATTTCAGGAGGGATTTCTCTATAAGATATCCTTGGGTGGGATTTTTCTTAGAGCTGCTTGAGGTGCATAGGTAATACCTTTGAGCCTGGTCTGTGCCGGCTTGGGTGCTTGTGTTTGAGAAAAACAGACAGAGATAGAGTCGAGATCGAGTAGAAAGAAGCTAAGCATGATGAGATCCCCTCAAGGAATCCCCACTCACCTGCTTGCTGTTCGTCCTCGTTCATGTAGTTGGAAAGGGCGGCTAAAGCGCCCAGGCGCGTCTCACTGGCCAGCAGGCCCGCGGTGGTGAAGGATCCTACCCGGAACTTGGGCAGCATCAGCTGCGATTCCCCTGCCTCGTCCTCCGCCAAAATAGTTACTCCAAGATGCTCTCCCCCCTTGGGACTCAAGGGAGCAATGGCTGCGCCCTTCTGGATGCTCAGCAAGGCATTGGTGAACTCCTGCAGCTGCTGTGACGACATGGACTCGCAGGACTTCATCAGGGTTTGGGTGAGATCGCCACCCAGCTCCGAGCCAGAGTCAGACTTTCTGCCAGCCGACGCCGCTGAAATGCGCTTCTTCCTGGCCTTCCGCCGCCTTAGGGAGCCCTTGCTGTCCGCTTTCCTGGCTGCATTGCTTCCCGTTCCCGACGAAGAAGCAGCTCGAGGTCTGGGACCCGGCGAAAGCGAATCCAAGGCGCTCTCACTGATCGAGTGGCTGGCCAGTCCCGGCGGGGAGTTCTCCACAATCCGGGCTGTGGTCATCTGGGCCGCATCCGTCGTCAGCTGCGACAGGCACGAGACGGACCAGGGTCTCTCCGACTTGCGACGCGACTGCTGCCGTTTCACAATCTTCACGTTCAGGCTCTGATTGCTGCTCCCGAAGCCCAAAGGTGTCACGGGCTGTCCAATGGGCTCGGCGGATCCGCCAATTCTCTCCGTGGAATTCCCATAGGAATTCGTGCTCGTTTGCATACAGGTGGCAATGGAATCGGTGAATCCTTCCGAGGTGTCCGACCCGGCAGCTCCTCCAGCCGCTCCTCCACCAGCTCCTGCGCCGCTGGTCTGGGGCACCGAGTCCGTCTCGGAAGCCTCGCCGGATGCCTCGCAGTCATCGGGCTTGCTTCCCGGAAGGAGTTCGTGTGTGTGGCTGCGGCTCAGCAGCTGCGGTGTCGAAGGTTGATGCTCCAGCCATTCCTAGGGAACAGATCGGGTTAATTAGGTGCTCTGTTTCGGAGATGTATCCTGTTTTCTACAGAAAATATGCGCAACAACGTCGTTTCCTTGCCTAATGTCACATGAGCTCCCAAAGATATCAGATTACAGCTCATGTTTTCTCTGAGTCAAACGACTATCATTGTTATGGATATTTTTGCAAATGGTTCATAGGATTAAAAACAAAATAAAGGCAAAGGACTTACCTCCACGCGCTGCTTGATGGGATGCGGCATGGTGACCTCGCGCTTCTTCACCGTCGACGAGATCTTAATGATGGAATGTTTCTGCTTCGTTGGCGTCTTCAGAGCCGCTTCTTGGGCGTCGCGCACCAAATGCTCTGCCTCCAGTACCAACTGCTTGATTGAATCATGCGAGACCTTGCCCTGGGCGAAGAGAGAGGAGAGAGTGCAGAGAAAATGAAAAGTAAGAAAATGTTTGCAGAGGGAGAGAGAGCGGAACTTAATGAGCGAGCCGAATCGGAATCGGAGCCGTAGTCACAGTCTGTATTGCTGAAGTCATAAACTTGTGACTAAGTCTACAGTCCAGCTTCGCTCATATGAACTTATTTTATTCGATTAAAAGTATTGTTTCCTTTTAAGACAAAACTTTCACTTTAATTTTCAGTCAACTTGAGACAAAATACTAATATTCAGATAATGTTTTCGATATGCTTAACTTAAACTGAAATGGTAGCTCTTAAAAACCTCTTGATTTGAGCTAGTTCCACTTCTGACTGAATAGGAAGTGCAGCGCGAGAGGGAGCTCGCTCTTCTCTTATCAGTGAGGGGGTGCAGTGCATGGCAGTGCATGTTTTCCCTTATCGCTGGAAACTCTCATTCTCCCAGCTCTGCCGCCACTTATCGCAATTTGTCACCCATTTCCAGTGCTCTTCAACGTCATTACTGCCGAGTGGATTTGAATGGATTGCCAAGAGGGGGATCAAGTGGAGTGGAGTGGAGTACCCAGGATGGGGCAGTAGAGAGGAGTAATAATAGCATATAGAGAACATAGAGGGTACACACCACCTTATCTCTTATCTTGTGCATTTCTGTTTATTCTGCTCGCCCACTCACTACCTGTTATTATTTTTGCACAACTTTTTCACACTCATCAATCAAGTAAGTGGGTTGCTCACAAGGAGGAATGATGACAAAAGAAATTATTTTCAGGGACCATTACTTATATTTTAGGCAGAACTTTGAGTTGAGTAACTGCAGTTATCAGGCAGTGTTTGCCTGGTAAGGAAACAAACCGAACTAGGCTTCTATATATTACCTATTATTCTATTATCTTTGACCTGTAAGAACTGCCAAAAATAGTCTTTCTTATGTAGTCTAAAAACCTTATATGGAAACTACTCGCTTTGGTGGTTTTCTACCGCCAGGGAGGGAGAGACTCCCCACTTGAAATGATAATTCGACAAAATCAGATCTTTGGGTAAACATGATTTCTCGCTCTTGTCACTAAATGCCTCCTCCTGACTGCCAATCAATCACTGAAGCGTGGCTAATTACTCCATTACAATTACGAAATCCCATTGTCTTTTTCGGGCTTACTTTGGTCAATTGAACAATTTGAAGGCTTTTCTTATCGGGTAGCTGAGCTGTGACAGATGTCGCGCACTGTCCACGGCGTATCTTTTCATCTTCCACTGACTTTCAGCTGTGTGTCTGTTTTTATCACTTCTTTTTTCGTCCAAAAACGCGCTCTGGCCGTCACTGGATGGTTAATCTTTGGCTTAATTTAATTAACAACTTCCTGCGGCAACGGCGGAGGCACGCGATCGGAGGCGAGGCCAGGTTTGGCAGCCACTGGCCGGCCACAGTCACTGACAAAAAACGGAAACAATTTTCTAATGCTTTTACTTTGTTCGCTCGCAGTTTGCAGTTTGCAGATTGCAGCTTTGCTGTTTACAGTTGCGATTGGGAGTTAGCGATAATTAAAGGCAATTATTAATGCGAGTGCGGACGCGCCGGGATGCCAATTAAGGCCCAAAACTGGAAAGCGCGGCCTCCAGATACAGATATACACGCATGCAGATACAGATACAAGTTCAGCTCCTTGGTAGGGGTATCAGTGCCTCGCAAACTGTCAACGCTACTTGACTCTCTGACTTGGCTTTCGGGTTTCTATTTCTGTTTTTTACCCGCACGCAATGGTTTTTTGTTAATAGCTTAAGCCTTTTTCAGACAGGGAGATTCAGGTCAACACAACTGGTGATTGACCAGTTTTGAATACGGCTTAAATTCTATTATTTTACCCTTACTTTTATCGCTTTGTCTGGGCCATTCGATTGATTTAAATGCTCACTGATTTTGGGTAACGGCAGCTATTACAAGTAATTAATGTGGCTAAAGTGTACATTTTTTATTTAATCGCAGTTTTAATGTGATTGCAACCAGTTTGGCAGCCACTGCTGGAGATCACTTCACTCTGGCTAATTTATTTATTGCATTTTACTCATTTTAATGAGCTTTGCAGCCGCGTTTACTGTTGCTTGTGTACTTGTTGTATTTTCTATTTATTTAATGCAAATTTCGCAAGCACTACGAACACATTTCGCTCTCCAGCCATTGTTGTTTTAGCAATTGTTTGTCGGTTGGCTAGTTATTTTATTCACTGTTTGCCTTTGCCTTTTGCCATTATCTTGGCAAGTCCGCTCCCCGATTTTGGTCCGTCCGTCGGCCCCGGCGTTGCGAATCACACTGAGTAGTGGAGGGGCTAACGCTCTGGAGTGCACCAACACTCTGCCGGCTCTGGCTATATAGTCGCCGGCTGGCTTGTCAGATTGCTCAGAGGCACAACGGTTGCCATAAAGCGAATTAAAATAAACTGTCGAATCGCAATGCGTTTGATAATAGCTCTGCGACGGCGGCGAGGGGGGAACTAAATAGGATGGGGCGGACGGATAGGCTGATAAGATAACACACTCCGCAAATCGATTCGAAATCGGAGTCAGCGAGGGGAGCGAATTGATTTCTATTTCATTATTTTCCTTTCCTATACTATTTTTTTCGCTTTTGTTCGTATCTTTGCTAAACTCTTTAATTTGCAAATTAATAAAATCATTTGTGTCCATCGATAAGATAAGTGAAGTGTTGTTATAGGTAGGGAGATATACGTTATATATAATATTATATATAAGTTTACTTTTTAAGTTATATTAAAGCAGACCCAGGTATTTGTCAACAATATATAGATAAATCTTTTTAAAGCACCTTTAAAATTTAAAGTAATTAATAATATTTTTTTACTCTCTGTTATTAGGTATTAAGTGCACTTATAGCGTAATTTTCTTACTTTGCTTGCTTTATGGGTATAATTTCTTTGCTTTAAATGGCAATTCATAAAACTCATGTTTGATTATCTTATCGATAAATGATAAATGCACTTGTCTATCAGTTTGTAATGTCTGCCATTTATTTATTGTGGCTTTCTCGACCGTCACTCTTTTGCCTCTTAAATGTCGTTCGTTTCCTCGGACGCCTATCACTATTTGGAAGACTTTTAATTCGCGATTCAAAACAAAAAGCATGCGTGTCAGTCGATAAGATATATATAATTTAACTCACAGTGCGATCTTAATGCAAGATTTATTTTTATATATTGAGCGACGTCATGCCGCTTTTCGTTATCGTTGAAATCAGTTTTTGGTTTCGTCGACTTGATATATCGGTTTTGGTTTTTTTAGGGGTTCAGTGTCTCAGGATCGGGTTCAGGTTTGAGTTGCGAAAATGTAAAATTTGTCAAAATTAATCAAAGCTACGCGGGATTTCACTCTCAATAAATCAACGAACGCGCGCATGCGTAGCAGCGCTGGAACTAGGGAAAAAAGCTGCCTGCCCTCGGCCTGGAGGAAAATGACAGTGAAAATTGCGTGCGACAGCTGCCGCTGCTGCTGCTGCTGCTGCGAAATGCAAATGAAACTGCGAAAATGCACAAACATGTTCCGTCGCTCGCTGACCAAGGAAAGTGAGAGTGAGTGCCAGACACACGCTGCCCAGGGAGACGTTGATAGGCGGCGACAAATGATGGGAGGACCGCGGAGCCCGAGACCACTGAGACGCACTCCTCCTGGCTGCGGGTTTCCCACACCTCCACATCCAGAGCTCGCATTACACTCGATTACGCTCAGCAAGTTGTCAGAGTCGCATGTTTTACCACCGCTTTTACACGCACAAAAAGGCGACCACAAAATCCCAGTTGGGTGAAATTCGATGCGACGCACGCAAACAGCTAAATCAAAAGCGAATGGACATGGTAGTGGGAGTGGAAGTGGAAGTGGAACTGGGAGTGGACCACCAGCAAAGATCGATTAGAGATTAGAGGCCAACGATCGATATTCACATCTCCCAGATTCATAATCGAACAAAGAAGGGGAATGATTGGCCAAGAACTGTAGATCATTTATCGCATTTGAATTGGAAGTCTATGGAGATGAGAAAGCTTTAACTAATTTTGTATAAATATCCGAAAGAAGTATGGAAACTCTCTATAAAAGTGACTTGAAGAGGTAACAAGTACTTTAGGTTGAATATTGTTCAACCTGTAATTTGTTTATATAAAGTAAAGATCGTCAAACTTTTTCTTGATAATTGAGTCATTGAATATCCTAGAGTCAAAAAAGATAATCCCAGGCATTAATCAATCTTTGGACCAAAAAACCCGAACTTCCTCTACTAAAGACTCCTGGGTTAATGTCTCTTGCGACGGAAGTGAAACTTCCTTCTTCTCCATATAATCTAAATATATATATTATGACTTACCTTGGCGGGCGAAGCGGACATGGTGGCATTGCTGCTGCTGGCCTGGGATTTGGAGGACTTGACCGACTTGGCTGGGGATCTGGGAGGCAAGTGACAACTGGTTACAGTTTCTGCTGGCCAAACGCTGATGTTGCAGATGTCCGCACGGCTGTAGAAGCTGCTGTTCATCTAGGGAAAATGGAAAGGAAGGACTCAGTATTTTATGTAGAACAAATATTATTTAAAGATAGATTTGTCAAATAATAATGTGATTCATTAATCTTTCTACAACATCTTTCCCTGTTGTCCCTTTCAATTGTTTCGTTTTATTTCGCGTCACGTCGAGCGCTCGGCTCAGACTTCTTTTCATTTGCCTTCAATGAAGAAATAAATCACACGTTTCCCAAGTTAATTTCGTACTTTCCCATTTTTGACGTGCTCCGCGGCGATCGTTTTTCCTGGACCACGACATCATGCCATGTCTCTCGCGGTAGTCATCGATCGAGGGGCTAAGGCTCAAACTCAGTGTTCCAGCCAGCCCCAGTCTCCGGTCCCGAATCCGTGGTCTCAATCTCTAGGCTCACCTGGTATTCAGTCCCGTTGCGAGCGACAGGAGTAGTCGGTGCATGATTCGCTTTCATTAACCCAACTGCTTAATCATCCGCGAGGTTTTCCATTTATTGAAAATGCCTCCTCCCAGGCCCGATCCCTCTCCTGCCAATCCCCCTCGCTGTACCTGCTCTCGACCAACTCCTTGGCACGGAGTTACGGCAAACAAAACGATTTTATTGACACAAGTCACAGACATGGCCACTAGACTTGAGCACTTGGCACTTGACTGACTGTGGGAACTTGTCCAATAGTCGACCGGGGAACGGACTTCAGCAAGTGCTCCACAAATGGCGGCGACTCCGATCTGAAGTGGATCTGACCGCATTGCTTCCTCAGAGAGCTGCTAGACAGCCAAGGGATGCTTCTCAGTATGCGACTCTTTAGAGGTTCTATTAAATTGTGTGTTTACTTGGATGTTTCGAGTGATCTATCATAGAGTTCAAAGAGAGACCTTGTGCTTATCTTACGCTTCTTTTCCTCCTCTCGTTTTATACGCATTGCTTATATTTATCTTATTCTTTATAAATAGTAAACCCTATTATTTCATCCCATTTGCTGCAATCGCACACTCACCTGTTGCAATTTGCCGAGATTTCCATTTGCCATATCAACAGTTGTCTCATCGACGCCCAGATCCTCTCCAGCCTCGCCCTCGTTGTTGTTTTGCTGCTGCTTGTTGCTGTAGCTGTTGTTGCTAATGATGTGTCTGGTGCTGTTGGTCCCATCGCTGACAGTGCCATTGCCATTGATTTGGAACTCCATCTCGCCTTCCATCTGCGAGTGTATCTGCATCTGCAGCTGAGTGACTCGCGAAGTGGCCGAGGTCTCGGTGTGCCTGCCGTTGGAGTTGGAGTTAGAGTTTGAGGAGGAGCAGGCGCTGCTGCTGTCGTAGTTGCTAGTTGTGGCTGTTGCTGCTACTGTAATGGTCGTGGTGGTGACTCCGCCAGACTCCTTGTTCTCCTTATCCGAGTCGTCGCTGGGCGGCAGTTTTCCACCCGTGGTAACCGTGGTCGAGGAAATGGCCGTCGACTGTAGACCATCTACAATGGAAATGCCTGATGCTGTTCCTGTTGCCAATGTCGTGGCAGTTGCAACTTCCAATGTTGCTGATGTAGCTGTCGCTGGTGCTGTAGTCGCCGTGTAGAGCCAACCCTCGTCTTCGTCATCCGTAGAGGCATCAGCCGATTTCAGTATCTAATATG
The DNA here is from genome assembly GCF_035046125.1 of Drosophila serrata. NCBI lineage: Eukaryota > Metazoa > Arthropoda > Insecta > Diptera > Drosophilidae > Drosophila > Drosophila serrata. The sequence goes on along the minus strand of NW_028257070.1, from coordinate 183,273 downwards.
GGAGGAAAGTGGCAGAGAGGGGGAAGGGAAAACGCAATGTAACATTAAAATCAGTGGTAACAAAATTTGCTAAAAGGAAAGCCCAACGGCGGAGGAAACTCCGATGAAGATGAAGTGGTAGAAAATGAAGTTTAATTAGCGTTACTTGCGCAAAATGGCAAATTGTTGCGCCTGCAACTCCAAGTTGCTGCTGCTTCGGCTGCGGCTGCGGCTGCTGCACATGAGCAACATCTTTGAAGCCCCGCTTTGCTTGCCGACAGCAACGCCTTCTCCATGACTTCTCCTTCCCATTCCTCTGGACTGGTCTTTGTCTTTGTCTTTCTGCTGGCAATTTATTTCCATTTCGAATGGTGACGACCTCAGCAGTTGTCAAATGTGGGAGGAAGAGTGAAGAATTGCTGGAGAAGGAGTGAAGAATTCTTAGCAGAAGGTGGAGTTGCAGTTGGTCTTGGAGTTGGAGATGTAGAAGAAGTCAAAGGCAGACAAACAAACAAATGTTGTCGAGTTAAGAAGAAAAAGGAAGATCGACATCTCCAACGCATTACTCTTACAGGAACAGTTCTGGAAACTGATGACATCGGGAATCTTCTTTATACTAACTCAATTTAAAGACCTTTTAATGGCCTTTTTGAACTCTTTTTATACCCTTGCAGAGCACAATAATTATAGTCAGAAGCTTGAAACGCTGTGAAGCAGTCAGTTTCAACCCTAAAATTCATATATATTCTTGATCAGCATCAACAGCCGAGTCAATGTAGCCATCTCTGGCTAAGAAAAATTATAAATAGATTAAGATAAATGATTAATGATCTAGTTGCTGATGATATTGTTTTAGTGATGATGAAGACTACCGAATAATGGAATACAAAAGTTAATTAAGAAGTTGTTAGGCATGCCAAGAAACTATCAATACAATATAGATATATATGATCATAGATTTGTGAGTATATTCGGTTAGGTTACAAGACAGCGAAATAGCAAGCTATCATGCTAATTAGTTGGCCAGAAAATACCCAGGGAGAAGGGGGAAGAGACCGATTCCCAACTTGGCATTGATGAACGTGACCCCGACACCTTTTGAGTTTCCGATGGTTCCGAGCGTGGAACGAATCGTTGCCCCATGATGATTCGCCGACGACCCGTAACCGAGAGAGAATGATCGGTACTTACGTCGCCGCCAGCTCCTCGCCGACGGATCAGACAGGGATCTTCCTCGCTCTGGAGGTCACTGCCCGCCGCATTGCCCTGCTCGTTGTCCGTGTCCAAGTGCTTGAAGTAGAAGATGGCGCAGTTCTTGGACTTGCGATTGGAGCGGTTAAACTTGGAGGTGTCGTTGTGGTGATGACGAGTCTTCCTCAGTCCCAGCGGCGACTTGTTCAGCTCGTGGCCGCCGAGTCCTCCATAGCCATGGCCATGGCCATGACCATGACTGCTGTTCCCGCTGGTGTGCGAATTGGGCGTGATCACGGCCACAGCGATATTCTTGTTGTGCATCTTGTTGCCCAGATTGTGGTGGTGTCGCTGCTGCAGCAAGGCACTGCTGCTGCTGCAGTCGGCCTTCATGATATTGCCGTTCTGTGGCATCTCGGCTAGGTTTAGATTCAGGACCCTTCGGACACTGGTCGCTATCAGCGGCAATCCCCGCCGGCTCAGCTGCTGCACCTGCTCAAAGTCACTGCTCTCCGAGTCCGCCTCAAAGTCGGTCAGTGTGGCCGCTGCACTGGGACTGGCCTGGTGGTAATGGTGATTCACCTGTCTCCACGATCGCTTGGCGATCAGAAAGTCCACCACATCGGTGCCTAGAAGGTCGTCCTCTTCGTCTTCCTCCTCTAGCTCCTCGTCGGCCTCATCGCCGGGCTGAATGCAGGTCAAGGAGGGAGTCAAGGAGTGTTTGATGGTTATTGGGTCAGAAGAACGTTGAGTTCAAGGGTTGGGTTCAACACACGCACACACACATTTCGAACACTGCATGCTCTTCGAGTAAAAGCAACTTATATTGGCTTTGGAGTTCTGATTTGAAAAGGAATGCAAGGAGACAGTGCCAAAGAGGGTTATACAAATTTTGGTGGTTTCCTGACCTTTGCAGTATAAAGAAGACTCTTTTGGATTTACTTTTTAAAGATAGGTCGTCAGTGTAGTATTCTGTCGGTTATTCTTCATGTTTGAAACAGTTTTGAGAGATGGATTTTTCTATTAAACCTATTCCTTGCTTGGTCATCATACCTTATCATATTCAAATATTGAATATGCCTTTTAATACAATTTCAACCTTAATTTAAGCTCTATATTTGTTTGCCTTAAAACTTGTTATTTTTTTCGCTTGCTTCTGCCTCAAGATGATGACCAAAAAAGTTTGTAACATCATTAGCTAAGTATTCTGTTCTGCCGTTTATGGTTTGCTGGCTGGGTTAACGTTTCTTTTGAATTGTTCTGCTACTCGGGGTTAGCTGGAGCTGGGGTTAGGTGGGGTCAGGCCAGGAACTTGACAATATTGTGGGAGAAGGCATGCAACTAAGCTAACATCACAACAACGACAAAGTCATACAAACAAACAGCAAGTACATACAACATACGGAAGAATATGCAAATCATTCGGATTTGGCTTCAGATTCAAATTTGGTCGAGAGACTTACCTTTTGAGGTGCAAGACAATCGCGTGGCTGATCCGCTGACAGAGACTCCGACTCCGCTTGGGCTTTGTTCTGGGACTCCTCCTTCCCGTCCAGGCCACATACAATTTGAGTGGCTGCTATCTGGCAGCGCTGCAGGATCAGCTCCGACTTGGATTCGCCGACCGGCAGGCTGTTCTCCAGATCCAGATCCGAGTTGACCTCGTTCAGATCGTCCTCGGTGGCTTCGCCCTCGTAGCCAAAGGAATCGTCTTCGGTGTCCTCCTCCTCTTCGTCGTCGTCATCCAGGCCATTCTGCAAGAAAGCAATGATGGAAAATTCAATAAAGCTGTGAATATGAGCCTCGATTTTTAATTGGCCGACATAATATCACTGTGTGATCTTGATGTTGGCTTGGGAAAGTCCGGTCTCCTTTTCGTTTGCTCTTCCTGGTTCCATCACGTAACACTTCCTCGTCTTCCTCCATATGCCGGCTAAAATTATAATTGCTTTCAATTGTCGACACACGAAGCTCTCGCCTCCGATCAGCGGGTGGACTTGGACATGGACACAGACACAGACACAGACGTAGACACAGAAACAGACAGACAGGGAGACAAATGGACAAACACTTGGCCAGACAGATGTCAGATACGCCAAGTGGCGAGAAAAACGTTTGTTTTTATACCCTACCCGAGACATAAGATTTTCGAGGGTTCTATAGGCAATATAATTAATTTTATATTAAGTTATTGAAAATAAAAAGGACGAGAATAAATTCATAGGTAAATTCATAGGTTAATCAAATAACGAAAAAGTAGTCTATCAAATTTACTAATCAATTCCCAACACCCTCTGATTGTAAGTGTATTCAAAGCATCACCACTTCCCTTGCTTTTCCTTCTTACAAAATTTATTTTCCTTTCTCGTGTCTCCGCCCACACACGCATAGAAATGAGTGGCGTTCGTTGGGTGTTAAAAAGAAGGCCTTGGTGGCTTTTCATAAAATATTTTGGCCTTTACCAGAACTGTTAAGGAAAGACTCGCCCCCTGGGCCAACCTCAAGTGACCTTGATACATCTCCGCTCCGAATTGCACTCTGCCAGCAATGTTTTCTTAGCACTTTATAAAATAAAACTAACAAAATTCCACAATTAACCCGCGAGACCTCACCCCTTTGACGATCAGCAATCAGACGGGGAATGGGAATGGCTTTTATGACCATCAGATGCTTTAGCTGGGCAATTTAGTGCTTGTTTTCGCTTTTCGCCTCCTCGGATTTGCGTAATTTTGTTAATTTTGTTCATTCCGTTGGATCCGAACACATTCCATCGGAGGCCACCACACGCCGAAGGTCGCTCTAAACATCCGAAGCCGCTTGTTCTTCAAAGATGTATCCACTAGATTACGTAGAGCTAATTGTCCAGATGATTTATGGCCGAGGATGGTGCTCTCACCTCTTAAATGGCGCCTTTTCGATTGTTTGTGCTTATGGTAAACAGAGGAGGAGGCAGCCCCAGCTCCTGAGCTTTCAAGGGGAAAACTGTGTAAATGGACCAAGTGTTGTAAATAAACAGGGAAGTAAAAGGGGGACGAGTCAGCCATCAAAAGTGATGGCAGGTAAACAACAAACAAAGAGCTGGCTGGACTGGCGAAAAGGTGTTTAAGGGACTTGCCCTGACTGCCACATCTTTCATAACAAAATGGAAAAAGCATTACAATTTGTTACAAAACAAATCGTATCTGCTTTGAATCAAAGAATCTGTTGATTACATACTAATTTGTATCTTTCCATATCACATTCATCGGATCTCTGAAAGTTTTCCCTTTTCTCCATCTGATCTGGTTTCTGAGCTTTCTCCCAATTAGCATATCACCCGCATTTGGTGATGCAATCTCTGATGTCCCCCAACTTCTTATCCGTATTTCTACTCACACATTCATCTCAATCTGATCAAGCCCTCAACTACCAGAAACTAAATGGAAAACAAACTAAGTGGAAATCTCCGCTGACAAACGGTACAAGTAGGGGCAATACAGAAGAAGAAACTGATTAAGGAAATTCCCAAATAATCTTGTTATGCTTTTCGGCTTAAAGAATCAAAGAACCAAGACTACCCACAGTGTTAGATTTGTATTATTATTATTTCTGAGTAGGTAAAGGAAAAGGGAAAGACTTCTTTTAAGAAGACCTTTCTCCCTCCCTCCTCAGAGTGGTTCATTTACCAGGAATTTAAGTTCAAGGGAAGAACGTGTCGTGCCAGTCGCTTAGCACCTCATTTACACCAGAGAGTGTGTTCTCCAGGAACTAGCATTTCCATTCCCATTCCGATGCCGATCTCAACACGCAATCCACAGCTCTGTCACAATTTTGTCACTGCAACGGCGATAAACTGGAGCGATAACAATCGATATATCTTGTCTTGACTAAATTGTGTGGGAAATTTTCTTAAACAATTGCCACTGTTTGTGAACTGTGTTTGAAATTATGAATTTCCCACACGCCGGCGATTAATTATCGTTAAACGCTGGCTGGCATATCGTCGATATCGGGTTTTTGAGAAGCGGAGTCGAGGTGCAGAGGCTTCATTAGCATGTGCTTGTACGAGTATGACTGTAATTATCGTGCAATAAAAACGTGAGTTGCATTCGTCGGCAACCAACATCTATTTATTTTCTATTTATGCCGGACTTTTCGTCAGAGATATCAAACTTAAAGAGAGGGTAGGGGGAGCGCATGCAAAGAAGTGACTCTTTATGAAGTTGCTCTGCAAGTTGATCGATGGATGATGGGTGAGGCAAGACATGAAATATATAGAGACCATTACGTAGATATGAGGATTTTTTTATCTTCAGAGGGGTTTCTTGGATAATTTCGAATATTTTATGGTGGCGAACTATCTAAGAAATTTGAAAATATATTTGAGATCATAAAACAGGTAATGAAATCAATTAATGAGAGGTATATTCATGCAAGACTATTAGAATATATTTGTTCTTGGATAGCCAGGGAAAATACAAGTCTCTGATTTCTTTTCCCAATTTTCTCCTAGCTAAGCTATAATTTCGCAACAATTACTTAATTCGGCACAAAACATTTAATGAATTTTAATCCAGCGGCGACAACCGCCACAGAGGACAGCACTTGCAATATCCGCGACAAAATCGCAGACACAACAAAAACAACAACAAATGCATAGCATTATCAACAACATTAGAGCGTTGACAATCTGTACATAAGAGCAATAGCACAACAGCGACAACAACAACAACAACGAGTAAGCTGAGCAAGCAACAACATGAGCAGCATGAAAAACTTCCAAGTCATATGCACAACGGACAAACATGCATCCAGAGAGTTTTCCATACCAGAGATTTCCCTCTCCCCCTCTGCCGAATCACACACACAGCCAGCCACCCCCTCAACAAAAACAACAACAATCCACAACAGCGACAATATTATTACTTTCATTGTTGTTGTGTTGTTGCTGGTGGTGTTGCTAGTTGCAAGTTGCAAGTTGCCAGTTGCCAGTTGCTGGTTGCTGGCGTACGGCAAACATTTCCTGGTACAGCGACGACGTCCACAATTTAGCTCAACTATTACAAATCGCATTAGATGCTAAATTTAGCAAGAGAGAGTACAAAAAAGAGCAGACATTGCAACTGAAATTGCAACTGCAATAGACCGACCACAGTTTGCATATTTCCACCTCGGACATCTGCCGATACTCGGGCTGTTCCTCGCTTCTGACCCTAATCGGTGGACGGACAGTGCAACATTCCACTCCAGGGCTCTTTTTACCCGATCTCAGCGTGGCGTGGGAGTGGGAGTGGGTGTTGCCGATGCCCACGCGCTGCCAGTGCCCCCGCAGAGCAAATGCCCGATTCTTGGGCCACGCAATTGCTCATAATTTGCAGGTTGCATGCTTTTCAGCAGCAGATAGGGAGTAGAGGTACACTCAAAGGAATATTCGCCCTAATAAAGAGAAGAGATTTAACAAGCAAACACAACTTGCCACATGTTACAATCCGGAATAGGGACAGACATAAGGAAGATGTTGCCGGCATAATGGGAATGAAATATTGACAAATGAAGGCGAATCAAAGACAAATCAGAGGCTGGCGGCAAAGGCGAAAACAAAGGCAGTTACAAAAGTCGCAAGTTGACATTTGGCAAATGTCAGTTGCAGTTTGCATTTGCCGTTGCCGACAGACAGCACAATAAATAGCATTTGAAGATGTCGCAGTTGCGCCACACGACACCAACAGCGGTAGCATCCCATGGTGTTTGCTCTCGTTTGTTTGGATTTTGGGAATCCCCTCCATTCGGATCTCTTTCTACACTTTCGGGTAATTTCTCATAGTTCGATCTACATTGAGGTCTGATCAGCGTTTAACCAACAGCTGCTGGCAATTTGCTTTTGTTTCTGCTACACTGTGTTATTCTTGGCTTTTCCGACCATAAATCAATGGCCCGAATCCAGCCCAGAAATCAAGGTAGCACCGGTCGAAGATCGCAGTCCCAATCTCAGCCGTGATAATACGATACACCTCCTAGATCGAGCTGTAGCTGGCATAAAATAATGAACCATTCAACTGGCTGTTCGATCATTAGTCGGGGTAATTGAAAAACCCGGGGAAAAGAGAGCCAAGAAACCCCAAGGAATATAAGAGCCGGCCAATCTTAACCAATCATTATCCGAGCCAGAAACTAGACCAGCTAACGGTTGGCTTTGCACACGTATTAAAAAACTATTTCTCTCCTAGCCACCCGATTTCCTTTTTATTTTCGCTACCAACTCTTGCGGTTGTAGGCCAACTTTTTGCCAAGATCAAGCAGCTAATTACATTTTAGCCAACGAAAGTGAGACTGAGACTTTGTGTTTTACCATCAAACTCCCATTGTTTTCTTCCGTATTTACTTTCTCGAGTTGATTTTTTATTTTCGGGGGTGTGTCAAGGCTTATATTTTACATAATTATTGTGATTTAATTTGCGCTGCTTTCCGGGACATGCAACTTGTGCAGCGTGCGGCGTGCAACCTGCAACCTGCAACTAGCAACTTGCAACATGTGTAAGCCATCAACATTCGGTATGCATATTAAATTGCAGTTCCGATTCGATTCCGACGTGACTGCCAGCTAAATGGCTGAAGCCACTCCCACCGCCCCCATTATTATGCGATTTGCATTCACTCATTTGAAAGCCTCGTTTTCGTATTTTGAGTAAAAACGAGAGGGAAAAACGAAATTTGCATTTCGATTGATCGGTTTCTTGTGCTCTTGGGTGTGGCCCCGCGGACTGGTAGCAGGTCTGCGGATTGATTTATGTCGGTCTCTGATTGATGTCGATGATGAGAGACCGCCCAATTAAATTCATAAATATTTGTTAACAAAATCTCACTTTGATGGACGTTAATTGGCTTGGTTGCCAATTAGTAACATTTGAAAAACGATGACAGCTCCTCAAGGCCTTCCAACACAACTCCATTTCCTCCTTCGATTATTCTCTCAGAGACTTCAGAGATCCCAAGACGTTTCGCTTTCAGTCGACAGATGCTTCCCAGCCTCTATCAAAGTTCAACCTTCAACCCGATGACGAGCAAAGGTCTCTCTGGTTTCTGGTCTGCTAAACAAACACAATTTCCCAAGAATAAACAACGTAATTCCAAGGCGAGAGGAGGTCGAGTCGCGCGATATAATAACAATAATCGCCGCTATAATGGGGCATAATTCAATGCAATTCAACTGCATTTGTTTATCGATCTTGTTGGGGCTGCCACTTGCAACATGTTGCCTGCTGCCCTTTTTTATGTGTGGGAAACATCGCGGCCAAGCTGAGAGATAAAGATGGTACAAAGGAAAATGAAACGGAAAGCAGCTCGGAAAAGTCTGGGCAAACAGAGTTGGGTTTCTTGGGTATACTCTTTTAAGTTTAACCAATATAATACTTAACAAGAAAGGAAGTTAACTTCGGCACGCCGAAGTTTATATACCCTTGCAGATAGAACTTCTATGACTAGGAATCCGTACAATATAAATTATATATATTTATGATTAAAAACAATGAAGTAACACCTGTTTTCATTTCATTCACCTAAACATATTTATATTTGCAGTTAACAGATTTGCATTTTTCCTCTACATCAAACGATCGTTTGTATAGCAGAGTCGTCCGATTTTCATGAAATTTTACACAAAAGTTAGGACTAATATAAAATGGCTATACCTCAAACTCGATGAAAATCTGTTGAAAACTGAAAATGTTAAATTTTTTTTTGTAAAAAATTTTCGGTCATTCCAATGGCAGATATATGATATAATCGTCCATTCCGACATATATACGAGTGAGAGTATATAGAAGGCTAACTACAAAGTTTCATTCGGATAGCATCAAAACTGAGAGACTAGTTTGGGTAGAAACGGACAGATGGACAGACGGATAGTTGGGCATGCCTAGATCGACTCGGCTGTTGATCCTGATCAAGAATATATATACTTTATAATATACTATATAGTATATAATATATATGTACTTTGAAATTATAATACCCTGCAAGGGTATAAAAAAAAAAAAGGAAACAAACAAGGAAAAAAAAATCCTAAATAGGCTTATATTAGCAAGCTTAAAATCCTTATTTTTTGAGCGGGTTTTTGTGTGAAGAATTACTTTTGCAAAAATTATATACAAGCATTGCTTGAAATATGTTAACTTTCTGTTATTTAAAAGCATACCAATTCTTAAAAATTTGCTTTACAAATGTAGATCAACTTATTTTAATATATATTTTATATTGAGCAGTTTCAATCATCACCATTGTTGTGTTCTTTGTTTAGTAAGTTGTGCTGAATAAACTATTTTCGGGAGTTAAGTATACTTTACTATAAACAAATAAATGACCCCATATCCCTGCTCGTCATGATCATCACGGCTCTTAAAGAGAGCTTGGGAGACTTTTCGAGATCAATAATAAGCTAGTCAACACGGCCAAGGGTATGGTAATTAAACAATAATTTAATATAAACCATATTTTCATCTATCTTGACTTTTTTGGGCCTTGTTTTGTTTTCAATTATCAAGAGATATTTTATTAACGTCTTACCTTAATTAAGAAAACTATAATTTTTATGATTGCCACATCCACTTGATCAAAGTCTATCAACCACCAAGCACTAGATTAGTAATTTATATAAAAAACACAAAAAGAAGAAGAAAACTAAACTTCCTCTAGCTAGGGCTTGCTTAAGTATAAGACTTGAGAATCGCAGAGGAGAGCGCTCTATGTACCAAATAGTTAAACAAAGCCTATCTTTCAGTCGAAAGCTTGAAACTTAGTGATGGAGTCATTTCCGATCCTATTATTCATATATATTCTTGATCAGCATCAACAGCCGACTCGATCTAGCCATGGTTGCCACATCCACTTGATCAAAGTCTATCAACCACCAAGCACTAAATTAGTAATTTATATAAAAGAAGAAGAAGAAAACTAAACTTCCTCTAGCTAGAGCCTTGCTTAAGTGTAAGACTTGAGAATCGCAGAGGAGAGCGCTCTATGTACCAAATAGTTAAACAAAGCCTATCTTTCAGTCGAAAGCTTAAAACTTAGTGATGGAGTCATTTTCGATCCTATTATTCATATATATTCTTGATCAGCATCAACAGCCGACTCGATCTAGCCATGGTTGCCACATCCACTTGATCAAAGTCTATCAACCACCAAGCACTAAATTAGTAATTTATATAAAAGAAGAAGAAGAAAACTAAACTTCCTCTAGCTAGAGCCTTGCTTAAGTGTAAGACTTGAGAATCGCAGAGGAGAGCGCTCTATGTACCAAATAGTTAAGCAAAGCCTATCTTTCAGTCGAAAGCTTGAAACTTAGTGAAGGAGTCATTTCCGATCCTATTATTCATATATATTCTTGATCAGCATCAACAGCCGATTCGATCTAGCCAGGTTCGGCATAAATTTAATTTTTTTAAATTTTTTGACAATTTTAATTTTTTATAATATATAATATTTTATATTTGCAGTTCACAGATTTGCATTTTTCCTCTACACCAACCGATCGTTTGTTTGGCACCTATATGATACAGTCGTCCGATTTTCATGAAATTTTACACAAAATTTAAGACTAATATAACATGGCTACACCTCAAACTTGATGATGATCTGTTTAGAACTGAAATAGTTGTAATTTTTAATTTTATTCATCTCGATCGTTCCTATGGGAGCTATATGATATAGTAGTTCGATTTTCATATAATTTTACAAAGAATTGTAGAGTATAATAATAATAATCCCTTGGGGTACTAAACTCAATTAGCATCCTATAGGGCATCCAGCATGCCATCCTATCAACCTTTTCTCCTGGTGTTGCCATGATTATTACCAAAGGCACGTCGTAAATTTGATTTGGTTTATTTCCAATTGGCCCTGCCCTCTGCGCATTTTGGTCACTTTCATTCGGTTTCGGTGCTGATTCCGTAGCTGATTTCAGAGTTTACCGTCTTGCCGTTGACTTTTGTGAACTCGGCAAGCTCCTTCATGATTCCTCCTCCTCCTCTTCCACCGTTGAGGGCGCATAAATTTCACTTTTACTTTTCGCAGTTTTGATTTTTATATTGCTTTAGATATAAATACATTTCTTTATGGCAGCTACTTAATGTTTAACCCCATTGCGGCTGACGAAGAAGCGGAGGAGGGGTGCATTTTCACGGCGGGGGAAAAGCCATTGAGCAAAGCCGTGAGTTTATTACGAAATTTTCGTAAATAGTTCAATGCACTTCAAGAAATTACGAGAGAGAAGTTTATATATCCTTGCAAATGAATTATAAGATCAAACTTCGCATTATTTGAATCGATAATTATCTAGACTTTTATAAGACAATTTTATAGACAATTCAAAAATTGAAAAACTTATAACTAAGCCAAAAATCCATTAAATTTAATTAGGAAAGCTTTCCTAAGTTAGTTTTTACTAGGTCAATAAATCTGCATACTCAATTTAAAATTTAAAATATATTAAAAATTTTCTAAATTTTTTTGAATTTTAAAGATAAAAATTTGATTATAAATTTTTGCAAAAAATGAAAAATTTTGTTTATCTTTCCAAGGTAGCTAGATCGATTCGCCTTTTGATGCTGATCAATAATATATATGATTTATAGGGTCGGAAATGACTCCTTCACAGCTTTACAAGCTTATGACTGAAATGATAATACACTGCAAGGGTATAATGGTAGAATTTAATTATAAACGTTTTTTGCCAGTGCATGCACTTGTGACATATCCGTCTGGCCCTCGTCCGATTTGCTATTTTGTTTTCATACTCGCCGCCTTCGTTTGAAGTCTTGGCCCGATCACGGCCCGAATGGAGCAGCAGCTAATCTCCGCTTGGCCATAAATTGGATGCATGGCCAAAATGTGGAGCAGCGAATGCCGCCCGCGGCTACCCGCACAGCCCCCAGATGATGGCTAAATGTGGCCAGGAAAGTGTTGAAAATTGCCAACTTGATCGGCCCACATACACAGATTAAACGTGGAGCGATCCCGCGGGGGATGCAAATTATTGCATCAGCAGAGCACCGAGCTCCGTCGCTGGAAAATGAAATTGTTTCAACGGCAACGAGGAAAATCGGAAAATCTTAAAGGGGACGCCGTGGCGGGAAAAGGTGGATAAAAGCCTGCCCGAGGCGAATCGGTTCACAGCACAAAAAAAAGGTTAGCTTGTCCCACAGCCGGCGGTCTTCCAATAGAGGGAGGGAAGAAGAGTGACTCTCCGATCAGGAGCAGACTTCTCAGCCAGTGCGTGCCTTGAGTGAATTATTTTCCTTTTTTTTACCAGCACTAGTGAGACCACTACTGCAAATTAGCCGCAATTAAGAGGGGAGAATATGGAAAACGCTTTCCAATTACCAGGCTAGGGGAGTGAACGGGGAGAACTTTAACCAGGAAGCGTTTAGAGCACCGAGGAGGATCCACAGCCCCGCAGGAAACTGGGTCATTGTGCCTATGAGGCTGAATTGACTTTCACTTTATAACTAGACACGAAGCGGATGCCAGAAGAGGAACAGAACGATCAGTAAATGAGGAGGAGATTGGCCGACGATGGTGCAGAAGAAAGGAAGTGGGATAAGCTCAGGCTAAGTTAAACCTCAATGAAAAGAAAATATTCCTAATTTAATTTAATTTCTCTTTTGAACTATTCTTTAAAGAAACTTATCCTCTATATATGCTTCGCTAATATCTTTCCCAAGCCCATTCTTAGCTCTCAGTTCCGTCATCTTCTTCCCATCGAACAGGAACCGAAAGCTGAAGACACGCCTCGGCCGCAAAGCGAAACTCTTTCATCTTTCTCCCCAGTTTGTAATTGAAGTGCATTCAGCGCCGTCGCTTTCCCAATACATTTTTTGTCGCATTGCAAGCATTTTCACTAAATGAATTAATTAAATCACAAAAACGTAATTAGATATTTCCACAATTGGCAATGCGAAGCAGCACGAACGTACGAGGAAAGCGGCGCCAAATGCATTTTCTTTCTTTCATTCAAAGAATCCCTGGCATATCGGAGTGGTTTTCCCTTGCCGGCTGACAGTTTTCTTTTTCTGTTTTATTTCCTAGATGATAATCTCCAGAGTGACAAGGGCACACCTCGCCCTCTCGGGGGTTATTTTGGGAAAATCCCTAATCGATTCAAGTTCATGTAGATGAGCCATAAATTTTTTGGATACTAAACACATATGGAGCGATTAACGGTGGAGAGAAATATATGTACATATATCCGTGATCTATAAATTGGCCTAATAAATTCGTGAGACTTACCGCTGCTGAACTGCGTTTCCTCAGCAGATTGTCCAGGCACAATTGCAGTTCGAACGCCTTCAGATACAGCAGATGATAACGATCCCTCAGTCGCTCCAAATTGCCCTCGCCCTTCTTGGAGGAGGGATTGCTGTGGTTACTGGGAGCTGTCGCTCCTGCTGCTGCTGCAGCTTGGGGTGTGGTCACCGCCGGATCGGAGGCGAAGCCACTGCTCAAGCTGCTCGACTTGGTGGCAGCCGACTCGCTGGTTGACTCACTGGAGCAGTTGCTGGTCAATGAGGCGGGTTGCTGCTGACTCGACAAATGTTGTTGCTGCTGCTGCTGCTGCTGCTGCTGGAGCTGCAACTGTTGCTCCTTTTCCGCGGCTCGAATGCAAGAGCTCACCACTCGAGCGTGTGATACAATTTCATGGTACAACACCTGGAATGAAAGGGGAGATTAAAAAGGTGTCCGTTGTGGGTTCAACTTATGTGGCTAACATGACGTATACTTGATACGCCCAGGCGGCTAATTGATTAGGCCAACTCGGGGCAAAGGGAAAGGTAAAGGGAAAGGAGCAAAAGGTTAGAGAAAGGCTGGACAAAAAAGGATATATGGTTACAGTTGAATTTAACAAGTTTTTATATCATGTGGGGCATATTTTCGAGTTTGATTTTAATTAGGAAATTGAAAAGCGAAAGCTTTTAAGGTTCTTGCTCAATCTAAGCATGATTTTTCTTATCAATGCTCAAAGTGCATGCTTTCAGTCAATTAATCTATTCTTAAATTACTTTTCGTATCTTCAAGACCTCTATTAACTACATAATCTGGAAGGTAGATTATCCAATCCTCTACAAAAACAACCACGAAATCGAACATTTCCCAATTCCTTTCTTAACGTTTAACGCCCATCTGCCGCGATATGCCATCGCTCATTTGTCACTTTAACAGTTGCCTCCGGGTTATCCTCCCAACGCAACCCCATCTCCACCTTCATCCCAAAGGTCAGGCTGGAAAATCCCACGCATTGCATAAGCTCTCTGTGCCATTGTTCCTCGATTAATCACAAGTCCGACGGAAAGAGAGAGAGAGAGAGCAGAGAGCGATATTCAATTTATCAAACATCAAAAAAAATAATTACAAGACAATTGACGCCGAGGGTTCAGAGGTGAAAATAGGCGGAAGGTGACACCCACACATGGTCCCAGGCGAAGGCGAAGGAAACTCCCAAGCCGGCTGCCTGGCTGGCTTCCACAATCTTGGACATTGATCTCCATACAAACAGTTTAACCCCGGCGAACTCTTGCGTCACTTGCGGACTCGCAAAATATGAAAAATCAACAGAAAAAAGAAACGTTTTCCTTTTGGAAATTAGAAATCGATAATACTCGTCGGAGAGAGACTCTAGGAGACAACCTCTTCACCTTAAGCGTTTATTTATGACCCCAGACACATCCTTACTCAACTCAACTCCAAACCCGAGGAAAACGGAGCCCAAGCCGAGCATAAATTTCAATTTTCACCTGCTCGATGTCTTCATTGACTCCCTTTCCAAGCTGGCAAATTGAAATGTCACAGAGATTGGGCTTTGGTTTTGGGAGCCTGTAAATTTATGGAAATGATTTCCTCGGACAGCTAAGTTTTGTCTGACTTTTTCCTCAGGCCTAACTCCTTGATTTACTTCAGTTAATGGCCAAATTGACACTCAAAGGCAGCTGCAAAACCAAAAAAAAATCCCTGTTGCAACTCCAGTCTGGCATTTTCAGTTTGAAGAATGATTTGAGAAAGCGCCGCTGCGAGTAAGATTTATGAGGAAGCTTTGGAAGATCGGAAAACCTTCCCCTTTCTCTCCTTCTCGAGAGGCGGGAAAGTTTCGACGGGCTGTCTTTTCTTCCCAAATATCTTTATTTAGTAAATGTAATTATATTGAATGACTCTCAATGATGGATTTAAAATTTAAAGATTTTTCAGTCAATGTTGTCCCCACATTTATCTTTTACATTAGTTTTAAGGTATTTTGTACTCTTTGAAAAGCCAGCCAATTTTCTGCATCGTTACGACAACTTGCAAATTGTTTGCATTATGATTTTTATCATTACATCTAATTATAAGACGGGAGACAATAGAATTCTTTAGGTTGAGGCTGAAAGAGACATGGGCTTGGCCTGCTTGGTTAGGTAAGTAGATAGATAAGTGAGTCCCAAACTTAACCAACTCGAGTCACAGTCATCGAAGAAGACTCTGCGCCGCTGGCAAGAATAAGAAACTTTGAAAACTCTTTGGCGAAGACGCCATGAGTAAGACCTCAATGTGGAGTGGGAGTGGAAACAGAAGACCGAGGAGGAGGAGCCGGAGAGGCAGGTGTGGGTTGCTTATTTGCGATACTTGGGGCTCATTACCAGAACGAAAGACCAGAGAGAACCCGGACCCCCACCCGAATCCGCATCCGAACCCAACCCAGCTGAGTCTCAACCTCTGGCCAAGAGCCAGCCTAAGCCACAACATTGTAGGTTGTTTTTTTCTTCGTTTTGAGGAACGCCTTTCTCTTTGTTTTCCGTCTCGATTCAAGTCGAGCCGAAACTGAGGTTGAACCACTCCCAATCTTGGCACGACTCCGGGCCCAGGTCTGGCCCAGCTTGGGCCATTCGTCGCCGCCACCCACTGAATCGGGGAGCGCTGGAAATATGAGAATTTAGAATGCAGATGCAGAACTTTATGCAAAATTCGTGACTAATCTGCGCGCGCCGCCTGAACTTGAGGAGCAGCCTAGCAGGGCCACAAGTATTTCTTATTTGATTTATTTTTTATTATTTTTCCTTGCTCAAGAGGTCTCAAGATTATTGGCGAGCGTAGGAAATAATAAAAGAAATCAGGGAAAACAAATTGAAGTCAGTGCGACGACGATGCCGAGAGTTCTCCTTCAGATTGAAATCTGATGCAGAAAATAAAAAAACGAGCTCGAGAGAATGGCAAGAAAAGTGAATGTGTTGTGTGGCCTTTTTTACAGTGGTGTGAAAGTGTCTAAATAAGAAGAGCCTCAATTTCTCGGCGTGATTTGGCAGAAATTGTTGAATTGATTTAGGAGATGTCAAAAAGGCTGAAGAGTGTTCCCAGAAGTTGAAGATAAAGCCCCAAAAGGTCATTGATTTAATTCGATTTCCTTTGCTAGAGGCAAAGACTAATAAGGCAACCAGATGGGACACGCCATGCAACACAAGTATTTGTTTAGTTATAGTTTCAATTTTTTCAGCTGTAAATGTTAAATGTTAAATGTAACAATTTTACATATTCAAGAACTGTATGATTAATGCTTACATTTACTCAGCTCATAATTAGAAAATGATTTAAAAAATGATCCCCTTGAAGAATTCATTTTTCTTCTAAACGTATTATTTTCCTTTGGTTAATTTGCCTTTCTCCACCTCTGGCTGCCTCATTTTTATCGACTTAGTCAGAGGAATTGCAACACATTGCTTGGCACAGCAACGAATTACACTGCCTTCCAAAAGTCTGCCTCCCAAATGCGAGTTTCCGCCTCGTTTTCCTCGCATTTCCTCGTGCTGCCTATTCATGCGAAATGTTCATCGCCGCCCCTCGGCCTCCTCGCTCGTCAAAATCGTCGGAATAAGTTCCTCTAATGCGTGTGGCTATTTTTACTATTTTTACCAGCCGCCGCTGCTGGGCACGTCGCGTATCTATATCTCTATATCTCTCGAATGCCCAATGTCTGCCGTCTGATGTCTGCGGCGAGGTTCGTTGACTCAGAGGCAGAGGCTTTGTTGAATGTAATTCGGCGTCGCTTTTTTCGGTTGAGAATGACCAGAGAGTTGGGCAATCGGAATCCGAATTGGCTACACCGAAACTATAGACACTATAGAGACCACAGAGAAACAGCAACAATAGTGCCCACGGATCTCGTACATTCATTATCGGAAATGTCAGTGCGTGACCTCGACCGCGTTTTTAGAATTTTACAATTTTCGTTTCTTTACGTTTTATCGGTCTTTGGTCTTCGGTCCCAGGCAACGCCTTCGATTATTATTGTCTGATTCAGCCTCCCCCCCGCCCATTGTTGATATTCTGAATAGAACTTTACAAAACTGATGAAAATTAAGCATAGACTTTGATAAATGTCCGCAACTGTGCGATTGAAATGCATGAAAGTCGCACCCAAAACGTGGGTAGGTTCGGTCTTGGGTCATAACCCCAATAATTAGACCGTATTCAGAATAGAAAAAAAGGTGGCCAAAACTTAAAGACACAGTGCTAATTCTTATTTTATAAACCAAGCGAAAAACATTTTATAGAATCTCATTTGAAACACTATCAAATCGCCATTAATCTCTTCCCAGAAGATATCAAATTTATTGCCAATTTTTTTCACAAGCAGGGAAGAAGTCAACAACCCAGAAAAAATTCCACCCAGAAATGTCTCTTAGAGAGCACACATTTCCATCTAAGATGTCACATAAATTGGGAACGCACGAAAAGCAAATAAATTTCTCTGCTTTTCTTTTTATTTTTGCAAAACATTTTTATGTGAAGTAGTCACGACATTTGGAACACTTCCAAATCGCACCAAAAATAGAGTTAAACGAAATTAGAATTAGACAGAGGAGGAGAATGGGGCGGCGACTCTAATTACCAAAGGGAAGAAGCTGCTGGAAGCTGGGTGAGCTGGAGTCGAGACAAATGGGAAGCGGAAGGGAAGAACTGCTCCCTCGCTGGTAAGGTGATATGATGATTCTCCCGACTGAAAGACGAGCACAGAGGGGCAATTAATCAGCTGACCCAGAAAGCCACTCACAGAGCTCTTAGCCAGGAGAATTGATGTCGTCGACGTGCTGGGACCAAATGCACCGGGAATTAACCCGGACAGCGTAAACCGCTTTGAAGTCGGGGATCCAACTCTGAGAATGTGTGAAGAGAAGCTGCAGTTAGAGCCCGACTTGGCCTATTGAGTAACATATACTGTGGACAAGGAGTTGTGGGTTAGTCCCCTCCACAAGAATCTCCTCCCCCTCCGGAATCTCCTCCGTTGACATAATCACGTCCGAGTGTCACGTTCACAGATGATGGCCGGAATCCCGTCTCGTCTCGGTCTTTGGCTTTTGTTGGCATCACGTTCGGTCTGATGCCGTGTCGCAGAACAAGTTTGTCGTGAAAACCTCTGTTCTGTGTTGTGTTTCATTGTGGTCTCATTAGAAACATGTTACATGGAAACCGATTATGAAATTGCTCAGATCTCTTTAACTGTTCCTCGTAATTAATTTCAATGAAATTAGGAAAAGCGCTTTTTGATTTGGTGTGAAAGAAGTGTGACTTTAGAGAAGTTGGAAAAGCGGTAAGCTCTCTTTTCTTCAAAATACAACTTTCTAGTCAACTCAAGAGTGATTAGTTCTTGAGACCCTCTCAAGTTCTTAATTTCTCAAGGGCAAAGAAAATGTGTTGTGGGAATTTGTATTAAAGAGCCTTTGGTTATACATAAATATTTTAGTACGGTATTAAAACGAAAGGCTCCCTTGTAAATCTATCAGAATACATGTTGAGTTCACTGACAAACTTAACCCCAATTAATCCTATAAACCTTGAGCTGATAGCTGATGACAGCCTTATCTTGTGACACATTCTCGGTTCACTTGATTTAGCCCCTGCAATCATGGAATATCTCTCAACTATTTGACCTTCTCGGCAGAAGTAATTTTCCTGAGACCTTCATTCGGTTTAGAATAGAACTGCAACTGAACAATTATAGATAATTTTCCAAAGCAAATGATGCAGCACTCTGGCTTCGGGGAACGACTCACCCAGAAAAGTGTCTTGCCCCCGAGGCGAAGTGATTCAGAAAGCGAAATCGTTCGATTCGATTAATTGCACATAATTAGATACAATCGCTAGGCTAATTAGGCTTAAAGCGAAACTGAAATCGATAAATACACAGAAAAATAGCTAAAGCGACAAAACAATGGAGGCCACCACCTGGACATTGTCGCGGAATACCATTTGGTCATGTCGCTGACCCGGGTGAACTGTCAAAAATTGTGAAAATGCGTCGTGTGTCTGCATGGAAAATGTCGTTGGTAAATGCATTTCCTCCACTGTTGTCCTGAGTCGTTTTCCATTTTCGGCCATGGAAATCAATCATGAAAAATATGCTGGCCATTAACAATTGGATTTGAAATCGAAATCGGATTCGGATTCGGATTTGGATTCGTCGTCGTACATCGAACATGTGTTCATTTGTGCGCCTGCCGGTAAAGCGACAAACAAATGGCAATTTGTTGTTGATTTTTCCTCAATAATTCAAAAAATTTGATTTACTTTCGCCTCGTGCCGCATGTGACAAGTTTTATTGGGTTTTTGTTTTGGCCCGATGCCGCCTCGGTTGGATACAGATCGGTGTGTGGAGTGGCCAGTCGATCCAATCCAGTTTTGGCTCCATCTGCAAGAGGTTCTCTCCCCCGTTCACCTAGATACTATTCGAATAATCAGACATTCACACGTTGAGGCGTGAATTTGACACCACTCGAGTTCGAGTTCGGTTTTCGTGTGGTCTGCACTCCACTCGAATTACCAAACTCGGCCTGGCCATCTCCTCATCAACACTTTTCGGACTTCTCTTCGGAGTGCAATTAAGATGCTGGCTGGCACAAAAGCTCAAGCTGAAGCCAAATGGAGGCCGGCAGACGGGGAACGGACAAGGTCACGAATATAGTTACCAGGTGGCGTCAATTACCTTAGGGGGAGTGGCAGTGGGAGGCCCAAGGCTATAGTGCCGGTTAACCCCTGGCTTTGGCTCCCCAAATTGAGCAACTAGAGCTCGGACAATGAATTGTACATTACGCGACTTTCATATGATTTTCCACCGGTCTCGAGTCTCGAGTCTTCTCTTGGGTTTTTGTCTTTTTTCAGGGTTTTCTTTTTTTGGGCCAACGGCAATTAAAATAAGATTATTACCAACGGTGGGTTTGCCGACGTTTTTCGGAGGTTTTTGTTGGCTTTGGTCAATGTACTATTACCGCTGGAGGAAAATCAGTTACCGGCTAGCCCAAAAGGCTACCCAAAGCCGAAACAAGAAACCCCAAACTAAGCCCCTCCTAACGACTTGTTAATTGTGTAATAAATAGAAAGCTGAAAGCGGCAATGCAACCCGAAACTCAGCCGCAATAAAGGGAAAGAGAGATGTGGTAATAATTGAAATTTAATACTGAGAAAAGTGTGAAATATGCCTTCAGAGATAACTGCAACCCCGATTTCTGATGTCTGGTAATAAGTCACTTTAATGGCACTCTGTAAGGCCAATCAATCGCCAACTTATCCATTTTAATGCTGTGCTCATTTATTTAGCAACAATTAAGATTATGGCTTTTGGACTTTAGGTAAACCCACTCTTCATAGAATAAGCTCCCCAAAATCTCACCCCGTGGCCACTGATCCGTTGACATTTAACCATATTGAGTGGCCATAAAAGACAAATCCCCATACCCATAATTACGATCCGCCGAAGCCGCAGCTGCCGCAGAAAGATCTTCAAGCTGAAGATAAACGCGCTGCAATAAAAACAACTGAAAAATGACATCCCGAGGGGCAAAAAACAAAAAAAGGAAACAAATTAAAATCAAACGGATGAAAAATGACAAACAAATTTTCGTTGGTTATTTCGTTAACATTGCAAATGAGAGTGTGGTCCAGGGATTAGCTTAGTATTTTTTTTTCGGGGAGGGATATCCTCAGGCCTGGAGCAGCCACAGCAGAGGAGGCCTTTTGAAGATCCGCGACTGCTGCGGAACAATGAAAGCCTCGCCACACTTCACTTTCACTATCTCTCGACTTGGTTGGCAGATGGAACATGCCGCCTCCCATCGGACCCCATCCGATCCGTTTCGATCCGAGATTCCATCGAGTTTTCCCGCCATTACGACACCTCAATTTGCGATGCAGCGGCTTCGGCTTCGACTTCCCATGCCCAGAAGCCATGAAGGTTTAATGGAAAAAACCACACGGAGCCGTCAACTCCTCCCCCTTTTTTCGGAGGTACAGGGACTAGCACTGCGACTGGAACCCCTTACTCATTAGGCCCCAAACAAGTTCATAACTCTGGAGAAGGTGGCGCAGGGTCAGGCCGAAAAGTAAACGAAGCAGCCATGATGACGATGTGGTTTGGACATGTGAGCGGAGGCACCTGCACAAGCACGATCTCAAATTGATTTCTAAAAGCCTCCTCCAGAGGTTCAGCTCAGCCCGGCAGAGTGGGAACCTTCCTCATCCTCGCCAGCTGCTGCCGAGGGTGGAGACCGAAGTAAAAGTTCAGCGGAAACCTGACCTCCCGCCCGCCTCCTCGTAAGCCAGGAGATCTTGGCTTTGACGATTTTTCGGCCAGGGAAACACTTTCCCGGGCCGATCAATCGATCGATGCTTCGATCCGGATGATTATCTTTCGACGAACGTGATTTGCTACCACAGCAACGGCAGAGGTTAACCTCAGCGGCATTATTTGCTGCTCATTTAACCGCAAACATGAATAATTTTCAAGGGGCGTTAATAATCGTCTTTAAGGTGATGCTGGGATTCATCGGCTTTTAGGAGGAGTATCTCAAAAAATGATAAATTGCTATTATCCCTGATCAGAACCATAGGTAGTAGGCAAATCAATCGAAGTGAAGGGAACTATACCCGCATAAAGTCTAATTTTATATTCCTCAGAGCAACTTTCTCTTCCAGGGATTTTGTTGAACAGTATCCCGGGCTTTGTTAATTTGTCAACGTTTTCCCGGGAGTGAAAGTTTCATTGATCTTCCTTGGGGTTTTAGTGCCACCGCCACCACAGGCATAAACGAACTTATTCAACTCAATTGATTTCACGCAATAACCGACCGCCTTCGCATTCACACATCAACACCTCCTTAGGCTGCCCGAACTCCTAGTTCCTCCTCCTCATCGTCGTCGCCGCCTTACTCCAGACCAACCAAGTTCATAAAAACTCGGCTTGGCCGTAAAAATAAAACCAATATTTATTGCCAATTCAGCAATTGGCGAAAAACTTTATTAGCAATTTGCCAATTTGAATAAAACGAAGTGAAACGAGACGAAACGGAGGCCAGTCGGCGACATAGGTAGCAGAGCTCGAAGGTAGGAAATAACATAGGTAAAGTGGAGGAGTATCGGTGGTGGAACACACCTCTGTTTCATGTGTGCGCCTAATTGAATGTGAGTAGCAAGCAGCAAGTGGCAACAAGAGTCAAAGCAGCACTTTGTCACGTGAATATAGCACACATATATGATATGATTCCTTATATGATGATATCACTTTAATTTAAAAGTAAAATCAAACTAATTACAAATAATTTGCTAGCAATATCAACAGATCTCCGTAATTGCAGTCATTCTAACTTTAAAGCCTTCACAAGATCAATGACTAGATACGTCCCCAAACAAGCATCGTTTGCATTGACCAATAAATAAAATAAAGAAGACGAAATTTGCTTGATCCCTTTAATGGTCTCTCGATGGACATGTCGCTGATAAAACATAAAAACCACAGCAGCACCAATGGCAAGAGTTCGTAGTACCCATCCGAAGTGCCTCGGCGCATCTTCTCTGACATGGCAAGAAGCATAGGCCAAGATCGGAGTGTGCCTGCCCCCTCAATATACATAAGTGCATGTTGTATGTACAGATCCCCTGTCCCTAATTTACCCCCCGACCATCCATCGAGAGTTCCCCATCTGTCGGCTTGGAGTCCGATTCGGACCGCTGTCAGATTGTGTATCTCTGGCTCTTGTTGTTGCTGTCTGTCAAAGGCAAAAAGTGCATTTCGATATTGGAAACAATTCGAACTCTGTTAATGCTGAACTTTTTCCCCTTCGCTCTCAGTTTTGGCTCCGCTTTGTTTTTGTTGTGTGTACTCTCTTCCGGCAGTGCACAATGTTTTTCTATTATTTTGTATTTTGTTTTTGTGGCATCAGTTTTTCTCGTCGTTGTTGTTACTGTTGTTTTCTTTTTCCTTTTCGTTGAAGGCTGTCAAAGAGATTTTGTCTCGACGATTTGCAGTTGATATGCCAAAAGGTTTTCCCTCCAGCTCCGCTGCCTTTTCTCATTTTCTTTTCTATTTCCGCCAGCAGCAGCAGCGATTGAGTCACATCACGACTCTTGGCACCTTGCCTCCTAGCTCGCCATTTGCATTTGTTCGCACCTGGCTGCCAGGCTGGGAATCGGGCATCTTCCCAGTGATCCCGCTGCTGCTGCACCTAACCCTCATATTTGTACGATCCTTACGTGACAATGGTGGCGAAAGAGCGGGGTCATTATCATAAAATCGAGTCAACAACAAGTGAACTTTCTAATATAAACACAAGCAGGAGCTGGGAATAAATTCTCCAATAATATAACTGCGATCAATCTACATAACCCAGTTGGAACGGATGCTGTGTATGCTCTGTTTGTATTGGGAAAGATCTAAGGATGCAACCCAAAATTATATAAAATGTTCTCATTTTTTTAGGAAATTTTATAAGTCTCCCCTTTCTCCTTCATTCACAGCACCAGTTTCCATTGACGATTACTCCACACTTGATCGATATTACATGCGGCCCCAAAAACCGATCGAAACCTTAATGACAGCAATTAAAAAATTGCAAACGCAAAAAGAGGCCACAAGGCACAGTGAAAGCCAATGAACCAAGACACGAATGAATGTTAATTATGAAATGAAAATCTCAAATATTTCAACAGTCCGAAATAAATCCTTAATCTCGGTCCATCATCGCCGAAAAAATTGCCAATTGGCAAATGAACGAGTATGTCTGTCTGCATTTTTTTGGTTTCGTTTTTAAATTGCCACGAAAAATTAAAAATTGCACGCAATGCCAAAACGGTAGGAAAAATAATGGCAAATATGAGCGGACTCCGCGGAGTGAGAGAAATATTGTTGATAGTTTCGGACATGAGAAATGGCAACTTTAATTGCGGAAACAAATCAACGGAAAACCGATGGAAGTTTGCTCCTTTTTCGTATATTTGCAGGAAAACTTACGCAACTTGCTCAGATTTACGACTTTAGATATAGGATTCGAGGCCTTGTGTATGGGATTCTTACCTAGAAAGAGAATAAGAGAAAGGGAGAAAGTGAGTTAGTGGTGACACAATTGAAAGCGACTTGAAAGGGGACAAACTAGGGGAAATTTATGGCAACATTAGGAGGGAAACCACTTCCAAAATGATCTATAAATATATTATTTATGACTAAATAGGCCCCACAAATACCGAATGATTTGTTTGGCTGAGACAGCTTGGGAAGTTTGCCCTCCTCCCCTCTAATCCCCTCCAGTGGGTGGCCACCAACAAACAAATCCACACACTGACAGCTCTCCTCCACCTCCATAGGAACTCCAATTCTCCAGCTCAAGTGGAGCCCTCCAGAATGCGTCCGGGGGAAGGGGGACAAGGCTAGTTTGCTATGCTAATTGAAAAGCGAACGAGAAAAGCTTTCCACTCAACTGGGGAATTTATGTATCAACACACGACACACAGGGAGGGAGTCACAACAAAAAGAATTTTCACCCAATTTTCTGGCTCGCGACATTCGCGTGGGTGTGGAAAATAGTGGGAGGTGACGGCGCTGATGGAAAGGGGAGCAATCGGGGGCTTGGGCACACGACGAATTTTGGCTATTGGTCTCTCATAGAGTGTCTCCCTCCTTGGCTCTCCTGGCCTGATTTCCTACGGAATGCATTTACCAGTCTCGCAGTCGATAGAAAGTTCCTACAAGTAATGTAACTGGCGGAAAAAATCGATAAAAAGCAGCCAGCAAACGCCAGAAACAAACAACAAACTTTGCCCCACATTGTGGCCCAGAGACGGAATCGATAAGATAACGAGTTTCTGTTTGGATCCGAGTCGAGCTGAGCTTACTATACTTTCATTGTTTTGGCTGACATTTTATTAATTGGAGGCATAAATCATAATAGTTTGCGATAACAAGAGGGGTCAGCATTGGAGTTGAGAGCAATCAATGGGGGGAATACAAAGTTAAATTTATTGAGAGTTTAATTGGGTTGGGACTAGCTTATAACACCCACTGGAATCCAGACAGTTTTGTTTGCATGATGTCCCAATAAACCGTATTCCCAACACACGTTTTTCTACGCTTTGATGCGCTCCAATGGATTGGCAAACTCCTAAAAAAATATTACGGATTTATTGTTGCACCAGCCGAGAGACAGAAAAAGAAAAAGACTTGGACAAGTTGAGTGAGACATTCCCGCACGGCTAAGACTGAGACACATGAATGGCAACGGGCAGAGAAAATGGCAAGTGGAAAATATGCAAATTGTTTATGTAAACAGAGGAAGCTACCAGCCAAGGCCGCAAATAGGAAATGCCCGGAAAAACACATGGGTGGCATCGACATGAGGAGGTCTCTGACCCCGGGATAAGGTTATTTCCATAGGGAAAGCATTAACAGCACAAAGGACTCATGTCAAAATGATCAAAGGTTAACAGGAAAATAATAAACCAGCAAATCTGAAGGCAATTTCATGGCCTGTCAATCAATTCGAGAAGGCAGAAATCCTGAGAGAAAAGGGCAGTCGCATTCCCAGTTGCAGTCGCAGTCGAGGATTTATGTGGCAGCAATTGAAAATTGCAATTGCCATTCCAGCAAAGTCTTTTTACATTCTGTGATAATTTTGTGGCTTTGTAGCCGTTGCGACCCTGGTTCAAAGGTTAGCATAATATTTTTTGATTGCATTTCAATTTCTGGCCACATTGGCCATAAATCTTGCACAAGTGGCAAAAATTAAAAGTCATAAATTATGATAGAAGCCAAGCCGCAATTCCCATTCCCATTCAGCCAATTTTAACTGCTGCAACAGCAACCGCGACTGCAACTGCCTGGCCACTTTCAATGCAGCCGGCTAGACTATCCCCTTTCCCCGCTGAGCAAAAATTCAATTTTTGGCCACTTTAATTACGCCGATCCGTAAATAGAGTCAAAGTTTACCAAAAGAGCTGACAGCGGATGACAACCGTTCCGGAGAGCTGGGCCCAGTGGGTGGCTAACGACTTTTTAATTGAAATTACCCCGAGCTGGGAGCGTGTTTCCTCGGAGGAATTTGTGGCCATTTGTGGAGAAGGATATTGGGTGAATTTGTCAGAAAGATAATCGAATACGTGAAGATAGTTGAGAGTTATTTAAAGTTTTTAAGTATTTGTATACACTTTATTGAAAACTCCTTTCAGTGAGGGAAAGCATTTTATAAGAAACACTACTGTAGTTCTAATAGATTTAAACTGAAGACCTGAGTGTACTACAGGATCTCTTGAAATATAATAACATCAAGCCCTCTGGCTTGATCCAACAATGTGAAAACCATTCCCATCTTAGTGCTTATCATGTTCTCCCCAAATCGGAAAAACAAAGCTTACATGTGTCAGCTGTAACTCCAAACAAAACAATTTACTTTATTCCAAAAGACCATGTGGGTTGAGCTTCTTGTTTCTGTTTTTTATGTTTTCTTGTGGTTCTTCGTGTTCGGTGACATGGGCTTAATTATTTTTTTAAATGATTTCCCAACATTTTGGTGTACTCTTTTCTGGATTTTCCAACCCACATACGAGCCCAAGGGAGCACATGTGAGCCGGGACCCAAGACCAAGCCCTGAAACCATTGTTTTGGGAGTTTCGGACGCCCACACAGAATGAATGGGAAGTGGTTACCCGAGTTGTCGAAGGCACAAATTAATCTCTCCCAGGGAAGCCAAGTGATAACAGGCATAATAAAGTTTTCAACACTCCGATGTGTAGGATCGGGGGAACGGGCCAATAGTCTGCCCACAGATGCGAGTACGACATGCAACATTTGGGGATGGGATCCCATTCCGATCCCAAATCCAAATCCAAATCCAAGCCAGGCAATTCCACTCCATGACGTTGTCATTTGGTATTGCGTGACGATTGCGCATTTCTCGCAGTAGAAAATTGAATTGAATCTTCGATGCTGGTACTCCTCGTACTTGAATTGATGAGTTTGATGGGTTTTTAAAGTTTGGGAAAACGTTAAACCGCCAGAAGGAAACGTTGGGGTGAAGTCTTCATCATTGAAGAGACTTACATTGTGTTACGCAAGCCAAGGACTTGGCCGAACCTCTGAACTTTCCTTCAAACCTTTCCTACAAATTATTGTGCTTTTTTGTTGGGAAACTTCAATAAATTAAAGTTGTGCCTGAACCGCACCCGTCGATCAATTTTTATTTGCGCCTTCAACTTGAGACGCTCGCGCTTTTTCGGGGCCTGTCGGGAAAACAGATATTGCCGACGAGATAATGACGCTGAGGATGGGACTCTGACTCCGTCGATTTGGCAATTCAAGAGCATCGCGATAAGCCAATAAAAAAAATCGAAGAAAACTGCAAACTCCAGACTGCAGACTGTAATTGCAATTGTATTTTGTAATTGGAAAATGGAAAGGCTACGCGGCCCCGAACCTTGTTTTATGGAGATGATGATGATCCAAAAGGCAGCGAAAAGGTACAGGAGAAAGTCAGGAACTAGAACCAAGGAGTGTATCCTCGAATAGCGGATGCCGCCCACAATGTCAAAGTGGAAATTGCAGAGGAGCTCCCCCGAACTACCCAGAGATGATGATGATGATGAGTTGCCACCCACTTAATGTTTCTCTGCAAACTTTCCCCATCCTCAACCACTTTCCAACTACTTCTATTCGCTGGTAAATACATTTTTAATTATTAAAAACTCAGTTGGTTGTCCGAATTGATTTTAGTTTCTGCTGGCTGCTTGCGATTTTTGGCATTTAACAGAAATTAACAGAAAAACTAATTGAAAATAATTATAGCCGAAATAAAACCAGAGTTTCAATTACCAAGCTACACGGCTGAGCAGCCGAGTAGCTGCGGAGAACAGGTGGTTACAGCTCCTCCGCGGACAAGACGGCAATTTCCACCGCCCCTTGCCCCTGTACAACCACGCCCACACATTTAAAATGGCGCATGAAAATTTTATTACGATTGTTTTCCACGATAATTGGGCTCTCTGAGCTCTGATCTGGTCACGTTCGCGGGATTCTGCCTGGGAAATGACACCCATGGAGAGGCCGAGCCGGAAGAGATTGGGCTCGACGCGATCCATTTCACGAATTTCCTCATTATGGAAAATTACCCCGAAGTGCTTTCGGCACTCGTGCCAAAACCCAGTAGCAAGTAGCACCAGCTCTACGCTAATTCACACCTTTCCGAGGAGTCGGGAGCTGGAAATTGGATGCAACGGGGAGCAATCATTATCGCAAATGGAGGGGTTGAGAGGCTCAAGCTTCCCCCAGTGCAAATCGTTCTCGTTTGCTGATCTCCAGAATGACGAGGAACAGGAGAGTTAACACCTCTAATCAACGGGCAAGGCCAAATGTCAGTTTTCATTGGCAAAAAGCCCTGCAATTTGCACAGGGCTTCCTTTCGAAAACCCACTTATTTTTCTGGGCCTCCCTAGGGTTTATTAAATTTAAACTTCTAAAAGAAAAGGTGTTAATCAGAAACCATTAATTCATAATTTTAACTTAAGTAATATTCAAGTGTCGGTTATTTTCCTACTCGAAATTCTCGAAACATTTTCCGCGCCACTTCCTCCCATTTTTCTTTCCTTTCTCGAATTAAATACCACTTTCCCGCCCGCACAACACATTCTTTGGCATGAAATTTTCCCAAACATAGTTTTCACACTCTAGCTAAATGAAAATGCTTTTCATTTTTGCATTTCCGCGTGCACTTTTCCGCACAGTAAAAATATTCCAAGTGGGGAGGGGCGTGAGTTGCGCGTGAATTGTTCAATTTTTTGTTGCTCGTGCTCGTGACGGTTGTGCAAACTCTATTTGGCATAGTTTTCCGGGTTTCCGGGCTTTTCTTTGATCGACGACCACCACCCCTTAATTATGCAAACGAATTTTCCAGTAATATGGGTGGAAAATAGCGGGGAATTAAGACGGGGGCCAAGTCATCATTTAGCTTGATTCGCTGAGCATTTTTCGGGCTTCTATTAAGGCGCTGGCAGACACATGGTCCCTTCTTTGCATAATTAGCTGACCTCTGACGGAGGTCTAATAGGAGGCTTAGGGTCTTGAAGGTCCCGCGCGGCTCACAGCTACATTTGCATACGAGTCTCTTCGAAATTGATACCAGAATTAGCCGGCGAAAAATAGTGAAAGCCAATTGCCAAGTGTCTTCTTCAATGACAGATGGCTGAGAGGAGGTGGAGAAGACCTCCGCCAAAGTGGGAGGTGTCGACAGGGGTTAACCGAATTAATTTCCCATTCAGTTGCCGCTCAGAGAGAGAGAGATGGCCCCAGGCGGATAAGAAAAACCCAGGAGACCGCAGCAAGGCGGAGAAAGACTCTGGCCTGACTTTTACTTGGCCCCCAAAACGCTAACTTATGGTAATACCCTATTCCGAACGGGGTATGACTGCATTTACAAATAAAATAAACTTCAATTATATTACTTTATTTGCAATGTGAAGATCTTTTAGATTCTATTAACTGGTCAAGTTTTCTTTATCTTTATCACACTCTTCTATGTTTTTAGTTGCACTAAACCCATCGAGATTTACTTAGATTATTTAAGGTTGCAAATTAAATCTTACTAACTTTTAGAGTATTAAAATTTGCCAACATTTTGGAGCTAACATTCCTTTGACTGGGGCTGGGTACGATTTCTGGTTTGTCTTTGGCTCAATTTGGTGATGCGGCAGGGTTATCAAAGCGCCGACATCTTCCGAAAAAATGCAAAAGTAATGTTATGCTTGCGGGGGCGGAACCGGGTGCCTACATATTTCAGTGTGGCCCCCCTGTGTGTGTGTGTGTTTGTGTGTGTGAGTGTTGACTTTTCCTTAATGGCTTCCGTTGAACTTGGGGAGGTCCCTCTCGGAATGGCGAAAAAGCGGCAACTGCAACTCAGCTGCGGGAAAAGAGCTTCAGCTTGAGCTTAACTTGGCTTGGCCAGCGGCGAAGGTCACGAACGTCAAGTGCGTTTTTTATGCAGGCGTTGCCAGAGGTGCAGGGGGCACTGGGCACTGGGGATCCCCGGGGGCCCGTGACTTTTTTTGGTCAGGTGGGGTAATTAAGCGAGAGAGCCAAACATTTGGTCAACGCCAAAGGCGCCAATGAACTCTTGACAGAAAATGCACTATTGATAAGTTAGTTGCATCATTCGGAGGGGGAGGAAGAGCAGAGGTTATGGAAAAGGTGATCAAAGGTACACAGCCACAGAAAGATATGAGACACATGGATAAAACCACTCTAAAGCATGAATTAAGAGGCAAATAGCTACTAAATTTAGTCAACAAATATATACCCCCTTGTAGAGTATTAATTTCAGTCAGAAGCTTATAACTCTGTGAAGGAGTCATTTCCGGCCCTATAATCCATATATATTCGTGATCAGCATCAACAGGCGAATCTTTCTAGGCATGTAGAAAAGGGAAAATTTTTTTTGTAATTTTTATTCAATTTTTTAGTTCTAAAATTAAAAAAAAAAAAATGATGAAAATTTGAATTTTTTTCAATTTTAGACTGAGTATGCAGTTTTGTTGCCCTACTAAAAACTAACATAGGAAAACTTTCCGAATCGAAATTAGTCCCTTTTTGATTGAGTTATGGATTTTTTAAAGTTTGATTTCTAGAAAAAAATTGTCATATAAAAATATAGATAAATTTTGATTCAAAGAGTGATTCGTTAAGATGGATTTAGGTTTATATTTTAAAATGCAATTGAAAACTGTAAGGGGATATAATTTTTGCATTCCCGAAGTTACTTTCCTAACTTGTCCATTAATTTTTGTAAATTTCTCAATATTGCTAAATTACGTAAAATAAATATCTGTCTAAATTTAAGCTATTTATTTTACTGCAGTGCATTTTTCCCTAACCAAATTGTTCACTTATTCTGGGGTGACTCCTTCCCTTCGAAATGAAGGGAAAAACTTCAATTCGAGAACAACAAGCTAAACAATAGAAAAACGCATAAAAGGAAATTGTTTTCTGTGTTTATGGATGGAAAAACTATGTTGTTATTGCTGGCGGTGGTGCAAAGTGGAGGCAGGTGGCTGGACAGGGGGAGGAAGTTCGGAGTACTCAGAAACTCCGGGAGAAACTCGGTGAATTGGAACGAAAGCATTTTTCACGAAGGCGAAACGAAGGCGGTCTGTGGTCCGTGGTTGAAAAACTGAAAATGAGCAGTGGAAATGGGAATGGAACTGGTAATTGCAGTGGGTTTGAGTATGATAATGAGTGTAGCATGTGCTGGCTATAGTTTTATATCCCTTTGTGTTTTTTTAGGCGGATCTGAGCCGGAGAATTGAGAGCGGAAAGTAAAGTTCTTGCTGAACTAGTATACCCAAGTTCTGGAACGATTTGTCCCCTCGTCGTGAGGTGGAAGTATCCACATCAACCAATTGTAGGATTCTTCTGACATCTCGAGTTTGTTGGCTATTATTTCTAATTTCAATTTGAAGGTTAAATATTTATAAAAGTTCAAACTACAGCTACACCCAAGTGGAATAAGGTCCCACCGACCCGATTTAAAGGTAATTTATAGAATCTGTCGCGAGATCAATTTTCTATCTTTGAGACCGCTTTCATTTTGTGAACTTCTTTTGCACCTCTCTCTTCGCAACTTATTCTTATTTCACTTGTCCCGACTTTTCTCTCTAGTGAAAACACTGCTTCCCTTAAACAAGAAGCTCCCTCGCATTGATACTTTCACCCCGGGGACCGTCTGTTCGTATCCTCCCTCTACCAAACAGCTGTCCTATCAGTATCACACATCTCCCTAACGTATAGCCCTGGTCGTTCCCCGATTAAATAACTGTCAGTATACAAATTTATTATTCAGCAACAAATCAAGGCATCACGAATTACGGGATGCATTTCATGCTCGGGGGCGGAATCTAATGGAGATGCCGCGTTTTATGTGCACCATTAAAATGCTTCGGTAAGTGTGACCACCGAATCTGGGTTAATTAGTGTTGCCTCACAGCAAGTACTAAGCCCAACAGCCAGATGGTATCCATAGTGCTCCGAATTAAACCCGTTGTGCTCTTCAGTTTGTTCCGCTCCGGAGTTGCAGGGTTTCCGGTCGCATTTTTGGGTTTTTATTATTATTACTATCAGAGGTATTACTTTGTAGGTTGAACTTTAATTTGAATTAGTTGGGAGCGAGAAGGGAGACCCACATGTAAGTTGCGTAAGTGCTTGGAAAACTATGTTTGCAGCCCAGAATGTTATGCTGACCAACCCTCGATCTAGTTTTTGACAAGAAACACGCCATATTTCATCGTTATAATAAGCCAGGGCATATATTTTAGGGGATATCAATCCTGTGGCCTATGTAACCAACTGCAGGTGTCACAAATTTTAATGAGCC
Source organism: Drosophila serrata (assembly GCF_035046125.1). Lineage (NCBI taxonomy): Eukaryota > Metazoa > Arthropoda > Insecta > Diptera > Drosophilidae > Drosophila > Drosophila serrata. The sequence goes on along the minus strand of NW_028257070.1, from coordinate 150,436 downwards.
GCTTAATTAGATTTGATTTCCCTTCTGTTTCATGATTGCCGATATATATGCTATTATTATTTCTATTGATTTTTTGATAAAGATCAGACTGATAAAATATTTGCCGTTAAAGGCGGCGAAAATGAAGTCATAATGGTTTTTAGATATCATTTAATGCTATGGGAAGTGTAAAATAATTCCATTGTTTTTTGTAAACCAAAGCCTTCCAAAGAGTGTAGTGACATCACTATATAGTCGCATGTAATGTAACTTAATCTGTCTAGTGAGCCCATTACCTTTGTTTGGTTTAATTTTGGGAACATGACCGAATACGGTTCAATGATTAGTGGCTTCCCTTTGACACGAACTTGGCAGTGATATCATAGTCAAGTGTGCCATTTACAGACTCTCATGATTAAGTGCTCCATCTCTGAGCTGCTCCACCTACCTCCCCAAGAAATCTGACAGCGATCTCCGGGAATCCCATGACTGACACGGGCTACTTCAAGACTCGCTCCCCGACAATTAATGCCTCAAAAACTTGACTTCGACTCGCGGGCAAAACTGGAACAATCTCTCCTTCGCGGGCTTTGGCTTCCCTTCTGCCCGACTGCCTGCCTTTTGAACCCATGCCGCAATTTGCAAATGAAGTAAAAGACAAAAAGCAAAGGGAAATCGAGGGGAAAAACAAAGAGGCTCTCCGCAACGGTATAATTAAGTTGGCCTCATCAGCCATTTACGGCTTTTGTTGGTCTACAGAAACAGCAGGCAGCCAACAGCAAACGATCGCGTTTTGTGGCACAGACCCCACTCGGCTTGCCTTTTATTCTTGCCTGTTTTGCAAAGCGGAACTCGAAACTTTCCACCCAAAAAAAAAAGAGGAAAAAACGGTTCTCGGTTCTTATGGCCATAATGTGGCGGCCATTGTTTGTCTAATTAGATTTCGAAAGGCACGCAAATCGCATCGCAAACCGAGTCAAACTTACTGTTATGACAGATCGCTCAGGCAACGGCTGGGATATATGTACATTCATAAATCTTTAACCATTCCCCGATCACTCTTTGTCGGGCAAAATTGTATCGATTATTCCCCACAAATCCACATAAAAAACTGAAAGCCACAGCAGCAGCTCCATTGCTGGAAAACAAAATGATTTTCATGGAATTTTTCCACTTGGCATTTTTGCGGTTTGGCTTTAACTAGGCTTGGCCAGACCAAGACAATTAAAGCAAAAATCCGAAACCCAAAAACCGAAAGAAATACTTACAAGTACCCACGAAAAGTATACTTCAAGTTGTATGTAAATAGCTTTGGACTTTGGCTTACCTGGAATGAGAGAGAAAATTTTAAGAATTTTATTAGTTAACTTTTCTTTTTGTTTCTGTTTTTTCTTAGGGCTCGTAAAATGGTAAATGAGTGTGTGTGCTTTTGAACTTTGCCTTTGACTCTTCAAGGTAGATCAAAAGTCGTAAACTTCAAATTAGTTGAAGGAGAAACAAAGCTGAAAAGCCGAAAGGGGGCCAAAGTTTTCCCTAAAACTAAACCACTCGGCGACAAATTGAGTGAAGTTTTACGATGTTAGTTTTATATAAATTTAATTACAGATTGAGGCAAGTTGGGGGAACTAATTTGATAAAAGAGATATTGAGAGAGTAGGGAATGGCAACGCCCACCAGATGTGATTCATGATGGTTCACTAAGATATCCCAACTAATGGCCTAAATCTTTGTTCTAAATCTGACACAGGAGCATTTAAAAGCCTTTCAATTTCTGTCCATGAATTACTGGGTACTTGCTATTTCACAACAGCTCCTTACCAACTGTGGGCCCTAAAAAGGTCAAACAAAGTGTTAATTTATCGTAAATAGCTACGGGGGCACAGGAAAAGTCAGTAGTTGCCTCACAGTTTTCACTTTCGTTTCCAGTCGTTTTCCCACAACAAAAACAACATCAAAAGTGCCGCAAACACACACTCGCTCACACCTCTCTGGGCACAACAACAGTAGCTTTGATTGACGCCTTTATGGCAGCCTCAACTAGCCAACCGCACAATGCAGTTTTCTCCATTAAATTGTTGTAAAAGTAAATATTATCACACTGGGGACTGGACAAAGTCTTTGTCTCTACAAAATGTTTATTAAAATTTCAATTTCAACCGAAAATTGCTGGCGATTTGAATGCAGCGATAGCCGAGTGACTTGCTCGAAATGTTGCTCTAAAAATGCTCAACCATTTTGTATCTGCAAGTGCGGTGGACTTAGGTAACAACACACACAAAATACAATTTTTTCGGCTTTTATGAGCAATTAAAAAATAAGTCCTCCTAAACCCCATTCCTCTACCATTCCCAGTCTGTGAAACGGCGAAGCCGAAGCCGAAGCCGGACAAAAGCCCCCAGACAACTAACTTGTTGCCTTCCCTGTCCGCAGTTGGCATTTGATATCGATGATGTCTTTGTTTCATTTACCAGCCCAGAGAAATTATGCAAAACTTGGCTCACAGCAGGGGCCAGAGCAGAGCGAGGCTAAAGCCAAGAAAACCAACTCCAGGAGATCGCAAGCTGCAGATTTTTGTGGTTTCAAAAAAAGGCGGGGGAAATATGTTATGGAGGAGTGCAACAAAAATAACAAAAATATAAGAAAACAAGCAAAGAAACTTGTGACAGAAAGAAAAGATATCTCTATACGTGGATCGTACAACTATATATAGTTATATGTAGTTTCTAAAGACATAAGTACGGTGCGTGGCATAATTGTTGTACTAGACTTGGTATCTGAAATTATTATTAACTGAAAACACACTTTTTTCAACAAGGAAGAATAAGCCCTAATTATGAAATAAAATCAACTTGAGCTTGTAATGCATAAAAGAGTAAAGACTTGGCTTTACAACTCCTTTTGTGTGGATACATTTTCTTACTTTCTTTCACAAGCTTTCATTCGATAATTCGATAATTAAGCCGCGGCTTGAATATATTTTCGAAATAAAAACGTTAATGCTTAAATTGCAGGTCAGTCAAAGTTATGAAACGCACTGTCTATGCGGTTAAATGGTTGCCCCAACAGATGTGTATAATCAAGGGAGTAAAAGGTATCAATTACAGCGCAGTTTTACAGCTGGAAAAAATCTCTCGAAGCTGCAGAAATTTATATAAAAACATTATGCACAACCCTTGTTTCCCGGACTTGTACGATTTGTTATCTCTTAACGTCGGTGACTTTCTGTCTTGTTGTTTTTATTATATATTTTTTTTTCTACCCGAAAACGAAAGTGTTTTCGGATGCCAATCGGCGACCAGGCAAGTGCAGCCTCCTCTCGTATGCGTGATAAACCAATTAACTGCAGTTCAGAAAATCACAAAAAATATATAAAAATAAAAACGAAAAAGTGAAATGTTCAGCACCAGGCAAGGGTCATAAGAGCACTATATGGATATTTTGAATATATGAATGACTTTCAGTATCGGTGTTTTGTTTGATTGACCAATTTCTATATAGACATCAGTCAAATGTCGAATGTTTTGAGTTCTTTGGGATAAATATTGAGAAAGCAAGAAATATGCCTTCTAATGGGTTTTGGAATCTATCGCAACAGTTCCGAAAGGTGTCAGAGGAATTATATTATTTTTTCCTGACATATTACCCACTTCTTAGCCATCATCTGTCATGTGGCTAAACATTCAGCCTCTGTCTGAGGTCTGAGGACTTCTGTGCTCCAAGTGAATATCACTCTGTTTGCATATCTTAATCAATCAAGTCCGAGTGGCGACACAGACAAAGCTAGATAAACATTAATTGAGTCATTAGGAGCAAACAAGACGGGGCGTGACCGATTAGATAAAATTGTATATCATTTGAAATGGCTCTTAAACGAATAAATAATGAAGCAAAGAGAACATACTGGGGAGTGGTCACCAATTAAAAATAAGTGATAACAGAGTATGACTAGAAGTTAATGGATAATGCAGCAACAAGGTCAATAACTCGATATTCCCATCACTCTTCTTAGCTCAATCTTTCAATCTGCAGCTCAATCATCAGTCACCACTCCATGTGTCGAGCGTGTTCACCCTTCCAGAACTGCAACTTGCAATTCACAATTAATTGAATTATATACCATAATACTCAACTCCAATTCCGAGAAGCGAGCGGAGCAAAGCGATTATTCTATAAAACGAAGGCTAAGCTCCGCTCAAGCTCCTCACTTCATTTTCGGAGTGGTTCGAGTTCGAGCTCGGGCTTTGCGTGTTTTGTCAGACGCAATCTAACGGAAATGTTTGTCTATACCTCCCCGATATTCCCCTTTTCCACCGATTTCCACCGATTTCCCTCCGCCGAATGATGTAAGAAGAACGGGGCTCGGCCCCAGCAGAAGAAGAAGAAGAAGAAGAAGGGGCTTGGTCGCGCGTCTCGCCTCCGTAATGGAGTGGAAGTCACTTTATTATTACAACATTTTCCATTTCGCCTCGCTAAAATAATAATTCGCGCTTCATTTTTTACAAACACACCAACCAGTACCAGTACAAGAGCGGAACGCAGAACGAAGCGTCGACCATTGAAGGAGCCATTGACCTCGAGGTTGGGAGATGGCCAGGCTAAAGTCCCAGTCCCCAGTCCCCGTTCCTTACCGATCCCAGACTGCGCTGGGCGACAACCTGGCGACGTACAGTTTAGGGTACACTTGTGGTATTTTCTTCATTATTTTTACAGGATTATAACATAACCAAACTGTATTGTAGAAATTAATCCCAACTAAGGAATTTAACAATTTGTATGGCTTTATTCGGGAGCTCAATAAAAAACCATACTTTATTCTCCATGATGAAACCTCAATTATTCAATTATAGAAGAGATTACCAAGGTAGCCCGCATAAATAACCAGATCTTAGTAGATACAGATATTATTTGTATCAATTTTCGCTGTCAAGCTTACGCACAATTTATGTGCCCTTGAATTCCTGGGAGAGCCAGATAATAAGCTTCTTTTTGGCCATCGCCCCTATTATGCTGCCTCCTGCTGTGGCAATAAATCCAGAGCACACATATCCCCAGAACACGGAGGAGCTGCTGCTGCTGCTGACCGGCACTTTTGCCTTGGCCTGGTCCCTCTCTCCTCGCTACCAGGGACGGCGAAGAGGGAGGGCTTGAGAGCCAAAGCCAAAGCAGGAGCCAGCTGCATTCAGCACGTTTCAGCTGTTTCCCTGGAAATTGTCGTCGAACGAGCAACATTGCAACATGTTGCCGCTGCTGCAGACACACAGAGGTTCTTGGCAGCATGTTTCGTGTGGCAATCGAAGCGCGGTGTTGCAACTCGCCACTGGCCAAAACTAGTTTTCCCCCCTTAGAAGTCACTAATTAGAGCCCGGGAAAAACTCGAGGCGAGGCGAAAATCGATTACAGATATCGAGTGTGCTTGGGGCAGCAGCAGCAGCACAAGTCGATTAATCGATTGTTAATGATGCAACACTGGCCCAGGTCCGGACATGGCCTAAAGTAGATGTCAGGCCGCCACGGCCATTAGGGATTAACCAACTGGAAAAGCGTTTAGGGGATAACCCAGAGCCAAGCCAAGCCAGCGATTAATCACTCATCGCAAGATTAATGAAGAGTTTGTGGAAGAGAAGAACTTTGTTGGCCAAGCTCTAAGCAAACAGACTCCAGGAGATGAGTTGAAGCAGTCTTCATTCAAGGGATTATTAATTGATTCAAAAGAGTACATAGCCCGTAGAAATTTGCATAGGAAAAGTGGCAAGAATTAGTAACTTAGTGGTATCAATTGTTTATTAAAGCCGCAGTGTTACTAATTGTTTAACCCACTTTTAACAGCCCAACTTAATGCCAGTAATTTATCTATATAATGGACGCACAAATTCTGAATTCCAATTAACCTTTTTCTAACCTTCCACGTCGTATCGCTGAAACCAAAACAATCAGCAAAACCCACAGAGGTTTCGAGAGATTTCCCAAATACCCGGGTATATACATATACATATATGTGTTTTGTGTATATAGAAGAGATCATTACCAAAATAATGAGACCATACCAAATTGCTGACCGCAAAATAACCAAAGCCTAGATACCAAAATGGAGTTACGTGCGGGGCGGCGATCGAACATAAAAATTAGTCCCAGGGGGAGGTGTAGGCGATGCTGTGGAAAGCGATCTGTGGGGGCGTCAATTTGAATTGAAAGCACGAGCTTGATCTGGAGAGATTTACCATATGATTATTAATTTGATTTGTAGCTTTTTTGCGCATTTTCCTTCACTTTCCTGCGACCAACAACAACAAAAAAAAGCCCCGAAAGAGTTTTCAGTGCCGCTCCGCGGTACATTTCACTTTTCTTTTGTTTTCTCCGCTTTTTCATTGGCTTTTTTAGTTTTAGTTTTTTGGAGGTGGATCTGTAATTTAATCCGGAATTTGAAGGCAATTTCCTCGAATGAGTTTTCAAAAAGATTTCAATGTCAAAGTTGGTCGGGCTCCTCCTGCTTCTCTGATCCGAGGAATAGGAGATCCGCAGATCCATGCATACGAGGGTGGAGAAAACCAGAGAGAAGCTGTGCTTTTGTGGTGTTAATGTATAGGGAAAATCAAGGGGAATGAAAAGCAAACGCCATAAACTAAATCTCATTAGGGCTCAACAAGGTACGAAAGCTGTAACTTGTCAGCCTTGCACAAATTTCATAAATCTCCTGTCCCGTCCCTGCTGGAGAACGCGGAATCCGAGTCCTCGTTCTTCTTTCTCAACTGGCGGCGACTGGTTTGCCTTGGTTTGGTCATAAAACTCGTAGATTCTTTATGCGATTCTTCAGGCTGCAGTGTAGCATCATTTCGAGAGAAAAAAGCATTCATTCTCTTCTCTTTTGAAGAAAAACTGGAAATGTTTTTCATTTCTGCAAATGACGGAAAACTTCTTTGAGATGGACACGTGTTGGGCACATGGTTGGGGTTCAGCAATGGGATTCAGAAGGAGGATGAGGCTGAGGATAGACGAGGTCTAGGATGAGGTTGTCATTACTTTTTTTGTGAGGGGTTAGGGCTAGAGAAATACGCAATTAAGACGGAGGTTAGGACAAAGGGTGGAGTGTGGAATACTGCCTGGAGAGACATGCATGATGGTAATTGAAACCGACCTGGGCTTTATATTGGGGGAAAACTCTAGCGGAAAGCCTGAGAAGAGGAAGCCATTAAGGAGAAGTATGATGTTGCACAAGAGACAGAGCTGTCTTGGCTTGGATATGAAAACTTCTTTATTGTCGTAAATTGGTTGAAATATAATAAATAATTGTTCTGGTAGCCATTCCTATCCAAAAAACTATGAGCTGAAAGGAAGCCGTTCGTGAAACTTATTTTACTACAAAGTTCCTATGTAGGTAAACCACTGCAGTCATTATTAAACATTAGTAGTTATCATTTACGTCATAGTTAAAGATTGTCTCGTAATCACAAAAAGCCAATTTATATTTTTGATAGCGGGAAGCACATTTATTTAAGATAGAACACACAAATAGATTTCTATCTTGCCAATGAAAGATTATACTTCATCGAGTAATAGTGCAGATTGTACGAGTTTCTTTAAGAAACAACTGTTACAAAATGTTTTTATATTAATTATCAGTCAGCAAAACTTGCCGTTGTTTTTTTGACACGAGGCCACAGCGATTAAATCCTTGAATAGCACCTGCAATTTCAATCAAAATCCGGCAACAGCTGTTGACTATTATCCCATATTTTATATCTCCTTTCCAACTAAAAAACCTTTGCAAAGTGAGTCATAAAATGTAAACACACATCCGAGAATTTAGATATATACAGAAGCCAGAAAAAAGCATCTCAAGCATCTCAGAACGTCCTTAAAACGAGTTTGTTTTCGGCCAAAAAGCCGAAACACGTTTTTGCCCAACTTAACGAAATCAATTCTGGGGACAGAGGCCGAAAACTGAAAAACTGAAAAACAGAAAACCAAAAACTGAGAGCTGAGACCTGAGACTTGAGACTTGAGAACTAAGGGGACTGAGGACCGAAGACAGATTCGAGGCACGAGTTGTCTTCTGGCCACAGAGTATTCAATAAGAAGAGGCCGATAAACAGCAGCTGATAAAGACGAAAAGGCAGACCACGAAAATTAGTGAACAGAGGGAAACAGAGAGTTGAAAGAGTGTAAAGGGAAAGGGCAACAACTTGTGGCGCGATGACAAGTTCTATATCGAATTTTCCACCAAAAGCAACAACATGGGGAGTGGTAATAAAATAATCAATGGATTTACTTCGGTCGGTGATGGATCCTGGCCTAGGAAAACCAACCACCAGACACCTCCAGGCCATGTCTCTCCCTCAATGTTTTTTTCTTCCTTACTTGCAGGTTAAGGGGACCGACCATCAAATTAAATTGGTTCGGTTTGTTGTACCAATAACAACAATGGAACGAGGCCAACCCTCGCCGGAAACCAAAACACGCAATAGTCATCAGGAAGGACTGAGAATCATCATTTCGAGCAGCTGCACAACTTCTCTCCAACTATCACAAACTGCTGCCTGTTCCAGGGTGATTTTGCAAGGACTTTAAATGCAACAGGATGTGGAGAATTTTTGTGCCAGCCAAACCGCATATGCTTAAAGCCTTGCCTGGCTCTAGAAATACTACAGCTTTTGGGGTTGCACTGCAGTCAATGGTTAGGTGTTAAGGGTTAAGCTGGGAAAGCGAACTCCGCTTTGGGGGATTCAAAAATTACCGAAACGTTTATCGAATTACCGCGGATATTCAATTGCCAGCATATGGTATTAAAAAACGGCAGAAAATCAATGCTTTAATCAAGGCTATTGTGTTTTTAAGAAAACAACTGGTTGATTTTTATGAATATAGGTTTAGTTTGCTTATAATAAAACCAAGAAAATAAATACACAATGTGTTCTCATTCTACGAATGCTCCAATAAAATGTGTTCCTATTTTATTAAGAGTTATCTATAGATACGGATACTATTTATTTACTGTGATCCACCTCAATTTGTGCTCATTTGGGGTGAGATAAACAAATCTAGAACTTTATTTGGATTTTTATGCGAGTTACGAATGCATATCATTGTGTTTACTTCCTTCCCGCGATCGTAACCTATATTCTCGTTTGGCGTTTTAGCATCTTTCCCACATAATTAAGCAACTCAAAAATGCCCCGCCATGAATACACATAAAAAACTATAAATTGGCCTCTTCTTCTGGTTCTCTTATGTATATATATATATATATATTTATATGTATTTCCCCCGTGCTTTTCCTGCAGTCAGCAATAATGTTGCCTAAATTGCCGGCTAGCTAGCTAGCTTGAGACCCCCCCTACAAAAGATATATACACACGCGCAGATATATCTCTTGGTTTGCTTTTTGTCACTTTTATAATTAAAATTGCTCACACATGATTTTGTATATATGTATAGAAGAGCAAAAAGAGCGAGGCAAATAAAACAACTCACGACTCGAGCTACCCGTCGTCGTCGTTGGAACAATCATTAGCAGTGGCGGCAAACTAACCCAGCAGAACTGAGAGTTGAGAGCAAATATTTCCTTTTTTTTATTAATTTATTATACTTGTGGAAAATGAACTGGCATAATAAATAAAAACTGCTAAATGCTCAGAAAAGCCATAGAGGGGAGTACAAGGCGAGGGATTTATGAATTATATTTTAAATTAAGAAACACTGAAAATATTTAAAAGCTGATTTCTTGCATTTTTTTTAAATTAGCTGCATATATCTTTGTAGTGCATGTCAAGCACTGTTAAAGACTACCAACAACCATTGTATTTAAGATACTTGTAGAATACAACAGAAACGCTTTTAATTCATACACTAACCACGTGATTTTTGTTACTTATAGAAGGTTTAGATACTCCATATTTATTTATAGGTTTTAAATATTTCAAAGTAATGTACAGATATTTCCCTTCCAATACTCATAATACCCTTTAGCAAGCGCAATAAATTCGAGTATTAAGTATGTATATGAAGACGTACCCGAATGTTTTGGGATGAGTTAAAATCCAATTCGGTGAAAGAATTGAAGAAGGAATAATATCCAGAAGAAGAAGAAGACGCAGGCACAGATGCTGATAAAGAGGAAGTGCCTCGGAGGCTGTAAATCAGAGCACACTCTCGTCCCGAGATCGGAGATTCTTTAATGTGTTTGTACAATATCTTCCATATGTCGGAGATTCCTCTCTCCCTCTCTGTCTCTGTCTCTATCTCTGTCTTCTGTTTCTCTGTTGTTGTTGCCGCACTCCTCGCATTTTCGGTATGTTTTTCGTACACTTTTGCGGCTGCTTTTCGGACTCGAGGGCCAACAACAACAGCAAGCAGGCAAAGTAGGTAGTTTACCTTTTGGTCGTCCCAGTGTTTTGCGCACTCACAGATACACAGTTGGCACAGCTACAGCTGCAGCTCTCACACAGATACGCCGGAGTTGGGGTAGAAACCAACACAAATAAATAAAATACAAACACTGACGCGAGAACGTTGTGGAGGGGACGCAACGGAGCGTCGACGAAACGCGGACGGAACGCGGGCTTCTCTGTTCAAAAATGCAGGCGGCAGGCGGCACTTGGCTTGTGATATATCTCGGCTATATGTTTGTGTATTTCGAAGTTTGTTCTGTGCCCGTATAAGTGTATGCGCTCAGTCAGTACAAGTATTTGTGTGAAGGAGTTTGGCAGTCTCTAGACACGTTTCAGAGAGCAAATTCAAATGCCGGTTATTGAATTTTTGATTACAATTACGGAATTATGCGTATGCAACTTTAATCACTCCACCTCACTTTCGCACTTTTGTCTGATTGATCTCCTTTGCATTTTCACTGATCATTGATCATATTTATCTGAGCGACGCTTGGCGCGCGTTTCATGTTTGTTTTCGCCGGCAGAAAATAGTCTGCGCTGCGGTGACGATGCCTGTTTCTGTGGCGGACCCGAGTTACTGAGGCGAGAGCTCGCTGCGCAGATACTTTTGCTGCACGACTCTGCTTTGCCGCAGATACATTCGCCGCACACGCTTCGCGCCGGTTTGAGGCGAATTCAGTGGCGACGGCGGCAACATGTTGCAGCTAAACCAGCAGAGAAGCGGGAAACATTTACTTTTGTTTACTTGAGATCTTTCAACGATTTGTTTATGCATTTTTTTACGTTATTTGGCGGTTTTTAAAAAGAATATAAATTATTTTTCAAGAATATATGATCCTTGATTTATAATTACTGTTACCTTATTTTGTATGCACTCACATTAAAGTTACACACAGCAGATACTTTTGCCGCTCCGACTCTTCGTCGGGTTGCCGCGTGCAGCTACATTCGCCGCACTCGCTTCGCCCCGGTTTGAGGCGAATTCAGTGGCAACATGTTGCAGCAACACATAGAGAAGCGGGCAACATTAACATTATTTACTTGAGATGTTGCAAGAATTTATGTTTGAATTTGTTACGTTTTTTGACGGTTATTTAATTAATATAAATTGATTAAATAATTATGTATTTGTCAAAAACGAAAAAAAAAAACAAATATTTAAAATTTCTAAATTTCCTAAATAATATATAAAGATGCTTATTTATTTATTTATGCTTTATATAAAAGTTACACTCCCTTTTCCGAAAGTAGCTAAATCAAATGCTTTCTCCTATTATATTCCACAAAAAAAGCTTTAGATTATAGGGTTTTACTAAAACAGAAGCTCTTCACCTGAGAAGGGCGTCTAATCGGCATTTCCACTGGTTGGTACCAGCCAGCTCTTGGCCCGCGGAAACCAAGCCAAAATCAAGGAAACAGTTTCGATAATTGCCAACAGCAACACTACTTCTGTCTTGACTTTTGGCGTTGTTTGTTCATATGTGGGTGCTAACTCAGTGGTTGGCACGGCAAGAATTTCGCAAATTAACAAAGGCGAAAATACACAACAGCAGGAAAATCCATATGTAGGAAGAAGTGAGGAGAGAAACGGCGAATGCCGCTTCCCAGGACAGGCCAAAAGGTCACTGACTTTGCATTAATAGCAAGGTGCTAAACCAATTAGAATGTTGGGGAAATAGTGTGTTTTTAACATGATTATAAAGAAAGATGTGAGTTTATTGGCTCACAGAAGGGGTCCTAAAAGCAACCAGGAAGTTGGATAGGTCGTAAGATACTGAAAACGACTCCTTACACCTTTAATTATTTATTATCCAAGTACTTTCCAATACTGTAACCAGAATTCTAATGATTGAGATCATCAATTAAAACATTTCTTGACCCTCCACAGTAATTAGTGACAGAGATTAGGTAATTCTTTTGAAATATCCAGAGGTTATAACTGATCCAACAATGGAGACAATGGCTTAGTGTCATTTCAGACACTGAAATCCTATAAAAAACCCGCCCATTTTTGCATAATCACCACACCTTGAACCCTTCCCTCGGATTTATTAATGATCCTCAACTATCAACTCGTCTATGATCGCAGCAAATTAATCAAGTCCACGCATAACAGCACATAACAGTCGAAAAACTGTACACATATAACATATATCTTCAGATATAGATATTTTGCCTGCAAACTGATTAATCTCCCCCGACTGGGCGGCAATTTTTTAACTCTCTCTGAAAAGGGCCAACAAAATTTCGATATTTCGGCATCTCTAGCCTCGGGCGGTGACAGCACAAAATGCGAAAATGTTAAGACAAAGGTAAAACGAAAAACACACGAAAAATAAAGCATAATTTGATTTGACAAATGATGGATGCCAGCAGAAGCAGAAGCCAGGGCAGCAAAATCGAGAAGACGCCAAAGAATCTCCTCGAGCTGCTCGAAGGGCCCGTAAGCAGAAACCGTAATCAAATTTATGTAAATTTCATAACAAGACCAATTATTTATAATGCCCTGTAAAACATTGCACAAAAACATTTCCTGGTTTCGGCACACATTAATTTCCCCCCTCCGTCCACCGCGCGATCAACGTTGAATAAAAATAATGCGTAAAATTCGTTTCGAGAAACGAAAAAGGGCAAACCGTAAAGCTTGAAAGTCTTGCCTTACCGAAAGGGAAATCTCAATAAAACTTTGATGCATTTTCGGTCATTTGTCAAAGCCCTGTCTCTCAGATGCGATCCGAAATTGGCCCAAGATCGGTCAATTACATGGCCCTGGGATGAGCGGAAATTCGAGACGGAGCTATCGGTATCGCGAAGGTGGACCAGTTAGCGACGGCAACTATCGCTTCGAAAGGGAAATTAATGTAATAAGTCTATAGATTTGAAAGGGAACTATTCAAAATCGATGGTAGATTAATTGCATCCATTAGATAATTAAAACAAGTCAGATCTGGATGTGTTTTCAGACAAAATTTAAAGCATACTTAAAGGAAATACATAAGCCTAGATTTAGGTTGAAAAATATAATATACTTTATAGTAAATGGTTGTTTGGAGGAAAAATTGAGCACTCATAGGGATAAAGAGGTATCTGAGAATTGCTGGTCCTTCAAAGTAAATAGAAAACTTGATTTGACATAGATCTTTTCAAAGACCATGTCTTAAATCAAATATTTTTCACTGGTAGCTTATTTGATTTTAGGTTAGGCTCATAACTAACATATAGTTAATAACTAACTATAGTTAATAGAATCCTGCTGCGGTACCATAAAACATCAGTTAAGGTTGTAAAGTTATGACATTTATCGACTTCCGCAACTAATTTATCCCTGACTTCCGATAGTTTTATGGCCATATCTCCCCCACACACTTCAAACTGTAGCATCGTACATGCTGTCCAGGCTTGAAGGGCTTTGCATAATAATATTGACATCATCAGAGCTGGGTAAGCGGCCTCGGGCTCCCCTCTCCAGACCTCGAATGCCACAGTCCCCAGATGTTTGCCTGATTTATGGCTGTGCTACTTACGTGGCAATATAAACTATGCTCTCGTATATAAATATAAATATAAAACGCTTTAAGACCGATCAGCTGTGGGTAAAAGTTGGACATTTTGCTTACCTGAAAACCAGGAAGGGGGAAAGAGTGTTGGGAAAGATTTGTTTAACAAAATGATGCGCAAAATGATTGGGGAGTTGGCTTCTAATGGATATGCGTTCCGGATGCTCCACTCTGGGATCTAAGAGATCTTTGAGATCGCGATAATTTAACTGGGTCACTCGGAGGCCATTTATTTAGATGCATTTTCCGAGATATGATCTAAGGCACAATTAGTTGGAAGTGGGGAGAAGTGTATTCCCCAAACTTTGCGTTTAGCATAAAATCAGCATATCTGCATCTCTCTTCGGCTGTGCGAATCTGAGCTACTTTTCAGTCCAAGCCAGCCTGCTTTTTGGTCTAGCCGAAATGTCGCCTCTTTCGTGGCCTTTGCGCTGCGCACAATTTATGCATTGCCGACGCCGTGTTTGCGTTCTGTTTGCGTTTGTTTGTTGGCCAGGCCAACAGCCACTGAGCTAGTGAACCACTGAGCCACCGCGCCATTGAGCCACTGAGCCGTAACGACCACAAACCAAGACCAGGGACCAGAGACCATAGACCAAAGACCACTTCCACTACCAATTCCAACCACTCCAATAGACTTATTCTGCAAGACGGCTAACAGAAACAGAAACAGCAACAGAAACAGAAGTAGAAGCCAGAAGCTTTCACAAATCGCAAACAGACGACGGCGACGACGATGAAAACAGTTAAAAAGTTGCGAGTTCATTGTTGCATGCACCGGACCCAATGCAGAGGCACTCTTGCAACTTGCTGCTAGTGCCACAGTGCGACACAAGGAGCCGCCGGAGCCACCGTTTACCCACTGAGCCACCTCGGTTCTCTGTCTACAGTCTCCCAGTCGGGATCCCACTCCCGATCACCAATCACCAATCACCTCCTCCAGCTCCAGTTCCAGCTCCAACTTCTCCTCTAGCTCTCTGACACCGCTCGTTCTACTGAACTGCACGTGAACCCTGCGTTCGTTATGAGTTGCAACTCTGCAATGTTGCAGATGGAGAGATGGGTGCGTGACACGATAGGGGGAAAAGTAAACAGAACAGCCTTCGAGAGCCTTTACGTTGGCTGATCTGTTGATATAGTTTACTTCAGGTATCAGGTAATGAGTAAGTAATACAAACAGAGATCTCTAAGGTCTAATGAATATCTCAACTATTTTAGTTAATTGAATTAATATGGTTATGCATAGAATAATAATCATTTCTTGATTGAGCTACGTTATTCAGATAAGTCAATATACCACACTTTCCCAGGCTGAGCACAATAGCTTGTCCAAGAGATAATGGAATATAAGTTCTAATTAACTCTGAACTCTCTCTCTCTCACCCAAAACCAAGTGTCATCTCTAAATTGAGCTACCTTTTAAATACCTTGCGAAGCCTCTCAGCGTTGTCGCTCAGTTCAGTTCAGTTCATTTTGGTTCGGTTCACTTCAGTTTGCTTCAGTGGAGTTCGTCGTTCGTCTTGGCGAAGCGAGAGATACAGTTAGAATAATGGTGATTGATAAATATTGTCTATGCACGACTTTCAGCATTTAATTGAAGTTTGAAGCGCAAGGTCCCGTGCTTGAGTCCGCTCTGAACCGAGCCGAGGTCCCCGTTGCACCCGTTGCAACCCCATTGAGGTTGCAAGCCTAATTGATGACAGCATTTACAGTTTTGCCTGCTTTTGTCTCCCTGTTTTGCTGTATTTTATTTTTTTCTATTTATTTTCTTGGAGTTCAAACCACAAAACAGTTGCTTTCTCCACCCACACGCTGGGCCAGTGTCAGCCTGGCAGAGGAAAGCCTTGGACTGCAGGAAACTGGCAACAGTAGCAGCAACAGCCCAGCTAGATTTCTAATTGTTAAGATTTTATGCTCCGATTTTTATGAACCATGCGAAAGTTGGGCGGTTGCAGTGGAGAGCTATGAAGACTCTACCCGAGAATCCACTTTTCCCATTCTCTGTCAGAGAATATAACTTAAATTTCCACTCAAGATAAACAGAAAAAGTGAATTGCTTTTGCTGCTGCTGGCCAACTTGGCGGCCGTTGTTGGAAAAAGGAAATGTGAGCCAGGCTCTGGCAACAAGGATACAGAAAACGATTTCCTCTGCGAAGCGATAAATACTCTTAAGAAGTAATAACAGAAATTCTTCTTTTCTACGAGACAAATTAAGAGATAAACCGAGACAGAGCCAGTTTTATTCTCTATGATTCATTGGTAACTCGTGAAAGTTTTCTCCCAAATTATATTTCATTGGTAATTGTCTTTCGAATTGCAATAACTCATAGTGCATCGCAAACTTGTAATCCCGCAGATTTACGGACTCACTTTCCCCCGTCGAGTGCCACAGAAAACACAACACTTCTTTCCGAGTATCGAAAGAGATCTTAGAGCTCTCGAGTTCTTCAGCTCTTCTGCGAGACGACAACAACTTTCATGTTCATGTTCTCGGCAGATGAGCGGCAAATGATAACAGCAAATGCGTTTTCCATTTTCCAGCATTTGAAGGCATCGTTTTGCAGCGCGGCCGAAATCATTTTCCGCATTTTCCCGACCAATTTCAGCGGCCTCTGTTCACAGCTCTCTGCGGTGAAAGAATGGGAAAAGAAAAGCAAACGGCAGCAAACAAACAACAAAGAGGCGGTGAAAAGATATGGACAGGGGGCTTCCATCATACAAAAAAATATATATAGATAGGCCCTGGGCCCCCAAACTCAGTCGAGGCAATGAAAATAATAATCAAAGTGCAGAACTGCAGCCGCATTGCGTTGGCCGCAAAGTTATTGCCCATTGGCTCTGATCGATTGGACCATAAAGGTGAGCACCGTAGAGCAGCAGAAGAAATCAAAATCAAACAGGGGAAGACTTCGAAGAGGAGTCTTCGTCTTCGTCTTCGTCTTCGGAGGAAAGAAACTGCCTTTGGCCTGGCCGCACGATGGTAATTTGATAATTGGCAACGCTTTCTGTTCGAATGTTGCATAAGACAGAGATGCCTAACGAATGGTGTAAATCTAGATCTTCGAAAGTATGCGAGATGACCCAAAACTAATGCACACACAAAGTCTGGAAAGGCAGGAAATCGTGGAAAATATCCTACTTTTCTTTAATTGAGATCGTTTCGAGGTGAGAAAATCAATTTAAAATTGAGCATAGTTTGACCATAGGTATAAGATGTGTAACGCTAGCATGTTTTTATATGGCACTTTATTATAAGAAATGTTAAAGGAAAACTACTTGAAACCCTTAAAAATGTTCCATTTCCCATTCTTACTTTACTTTACTTTTTAAGTAAACAACCTTAATTCAACCGGAACTCTATAAGAATACATATTTTTAGACCATAAATCCCATTTCGTCTCGAGCTCTCCTCTCCCCTCTTTAAAATCATCGTAAATTATAGCTCAGTCCGGATTGAGCCATTTTCAAGGCAACTTCTAAGCAAACTCCAGTGATCCCTGAACCCATTTCGAAGACTACCTAACTGACCCCTAAGCCCTCACATTTTATGACGGCTGGCCAGAGACGCGAGAGGTTACCCAATCGACTAACCGACTAACATTTTGCCACCATCATCCAAATCTCTGATACCCACTCACCTTCGGGGACTCCCACTCCTCCTCCTCCTTCGCCTGCAATTATTGCCCAATCCTAATCATATACAAATTGTCCGAGGCACACTTCCTACAGAGTACGCCTGCTGATCTCTTGAACTCCAGCGATTAACGAGATATCCGCTAGACTGGATCTCTGGATCTCTTTCGCACGTCAAATTGATTTCAATCAGCGAACAATGAAGCAATTTCCATAGAATTTCACACTTCAATTCACCGACTGAATGGCTGAGTGACTGACTGCCTGAATGACTGACTGACTGAATGACTTGACCCAGTGCTCCACAATCAGGCAATCGGGCAATCTGTTGCGGACAATGTGGAGTAAGCCTGGCCAAATCTCAAGCCCCAAATCACCCGTGAAGTTTGTTCAATTTTGTTGGCACTTTTGCAACTGACAATGAGTTGGGGGAAAAGCCAGCCGGAGAGGGAGAGGGAGACCTGGAGCTGCTCCTGCGCCTGCGCACACTTCTTGCCACATAATGGACGTCGGAGGACGCCGCCCACCTGGCCTGGGCTATGATTTATGAGGCGGCTCCTCCATTTGCGGCTAAAGCTCACCGCTCACAGCTCTCTCCCTCCCGGGGAAATGCTTCCCCCTCTCTAAGGGAGTGAAGTGTGGTGGAAAGTGGCAAATGAGTCGCTTGTTGTTCGCTGTGCCAGAGCAAAGAATCTCGGATAATGCAAAACAAAATGCCTGCAAATTGCAGACACGACCGGATCTGGAATATATTTCTACCCAGCTCTGCAGCTCTCAGGCTACCCGGGATACAGCTCCCAGCTCCCAGCTCCCATACCCTCCGCTTAAGATTAATCGCCAGGGCTTTGAAGTGACGCCAAGTTTGGTGTCAAAAACTGCGGCAAACAAAATGAGCCCGCACCACTCCGGCAAACGAGCCAGGCTGGCGAGTGTTAATGAAGCACAAATCTCTCACTGTGAAAATTAATTTACTTTAGAGTTTTGTTCAGAGTTTCCTACAGCTCTCTTGAGTTTTTCTAGACTTTCCCAGAGTTTCTTTATAAGAAAATGTGAATTTTCCTACACTGATTAATAGGTTTGTAATCAGTTAATAATGTTCATTATTGCAATTGGACTTAATACTATTTTTTGGCAAGTGTTGAGCCCAAAGTGGAGCTGGAACTGTAGCTCTTGCTGTGGCTTTTGCTAAAGTCCCGAAGTGGCTGTTGTCTTGCCATGTGGGCCCACCCACGCATTCTCTTCAGCAGCACTTTGCATTAAGGCCGACGTGGAGTGTTGAAGTCGCCTCTTATTTGACTCGTTTTACATTTGCAGCTGCGCCTGGAATAACGGTAGATCCCCCATAAAGATCATAAAGATCCTCGCGATCTGACGTGATGGGATGTGATGAGCCACCCACTCAAGCCAGGCCTCCACCTGGAGTGGAAAGGATGAGACGCGACTATCGTGGCGGTGGCGGTGGCGATGGCAGCTTGAACTTGCCCCTGGCTGGGATAGGGGATTGATTACAAGCGGATCACAACGGATCAGGATACATTAGGTAAACATCATTAGATGCTCCGAGCATCGGATGGAGGTGAAAACTCCGTCTGTGCCATCGTCTTGGATCTTTGTTTGCCATAATGACGAATTGTTATTCTGTGCGATGGCAGAGGGGCTTACTCCTAGATTAAAGGATCATTTGCATAAATCGATCAGATTGTCTTTGGGGGCTCTGCGGATTTTGCCTTAATGACGATGATAGTCATTGACGTAGCCGAGAAGAAAGGCCAGATCCGCTGAAGATTTCTTTATTCAGCGTGTGAGGGGAGGATTGAACTAGGCAAAGAGGTCTCAATTGCAAGTGAAGAAGACCCCGGCTCAAGTACCTTTGACTTTCTTCTTCGTTTGGTAAAAGTAAAGACTTGAATTTAATTAAGTTTACGTATCGGATGACCTGCAATAAGCCCGATCAGGCTCTAAAGCCAAAAGAAAATCATCGACACAGGTGTCGGTGCTAGAGAACAGTTTTCTTTGGGTTTCAGTCATAAGATTTGGGGTTAAGAAAACCTATTTGCGAGGATTCATGTACATATTTATATTCTAACCCTGTCTTAATCATTAATAAAGACACTTGTAAATAAGCTAAACTTGTTGGTTTTATTGGCTAGCTTATTGCTTTTTTCCCTTGTTAGCCTCCATCTCAAATATCCTTAGACTCTGGTAAGCCACTGACCCCGCTGACGTTTAACGACTATTAACCTCCGACAACCCTTAACACCTGGCTGCCATCTCCCATCTCCGACATTTCCTCCGCGCCTCTAGACCACCGGCTTTGATTTCCCAGAAGCCCCACAACAACCATCGAACGTTTTGCACATATTTTAGCTTACTTTAAACGGCCAACTTACAAAGCCCAGATGAGGAAAAGCAACTGCAGGGGAAAAACCAGCGGAGAAAAACTTTTACCACAAATCGGATTTCCTGCATCGATTTGTGGTCTTCGCACGCGTCTCCAAAGTCGAACTCAAACTCTGACTCAAGCACTCAAGACTCAAACTACAAAGCAAAGTATAAAGTAGATCACAGAGCAACGACTGCCTTTTGAAGAGATCTCTACGAATCGAAACGAGAGCAGGAAGAATCTCTAGCTCCAGCTCCAGCTCGATATCGGAATCAAAGACAACGCACAAGGCACTCTCAAATGCCAGAGATATTTCCCAAGGAAATAGAAGAGATTCTTGTGCTGGCGGCCCCACTTTTCCAAGAAACCAGCCAAGAAGTAAGTGAGGAAACGTGTGTGCAAGTTTTTCCCTTATTTGTCCACCCAACACCGAACGCCGAACGGATGACATCTAGCAGGCCACTCGAGAGTGCGCTTTATGAGCTATAAAAATATGTGCACAGAGAAAGATTGTTATAACAATCACGATCTGGAGTTTGGGATTAATTTAGAGCTAAAGGAGAAGTGATCTGGTATGCGTCCTGAATGACTACAGAAGTCGACACAGGAAAAGAGAGTAGTTTCACGGCTTTAATTACCTGTTTACTCAACGATGAACTTATGATTGTCAAGAGTAGTTATGCATTTGCTCTTCATAACAGTCCAAAGGCGCCTCAGGTTTATTTTAAATGTGTTTTGACGCAATCAAGTTAGAGAGCGAGTGTGGTAATCAACCGGGGCGGTTTAAATTAAGACTCCAAAGGGTTTCTGAAGTAGATCCCAGTTATTGGAGGCTCCCTAACTATTAAGACATGATTCCCCAGAGCTTCCTTCGATTAAAGTGCGAACTATTAAAGTCACAAACTGCCCGTAAGTTATTCTATTTATGATAGAACAGGGTCCTCCAAACTCCTCAAACTCCATTCCACTCTTCAACTGGGTGTGGAGAACGTGTTTGGCCTGATTGAGGCTCCTGCTCCTGCTCCTGCCTCCCACCAGATCCCCCTCTCGATGGTCTCGCCCGACAACGTGCTAAAATAGCCCTGAGGACTAACTCCGTCTCATCTATCGAAGGGCCCGGCCAGCAACTAATTGCCTGGGCACGCCTGCAACTGCCATAGGAAAAACGAGAAGCAGATCGGATCTCATCAAGCGAATATGCATATTCATAGTCTGTCATAACGAGCTGGCGAGGAGGAGAGGTTCCAGATTTGAGGCACTCCTCATAACTGCACAATTACCTAGTTATTTTAATTAGCCAAAAAGACAGAGAGAAAAGTGGGAAATAATAATAAGCAGCAAAGAAAAGTTGAGCAAGTGCGCTGGCAGGGGAAAATTGAGGTGACAACACATAGGAAATGTCTAAATATACAAACAAAAGCTGGACAAAGCATAAATCACCTGCAAGGGGGGAGCCGCCTGGTCTCCGGCAAACAAGTTAATGAATGTATCTGAAAGATACATCTGCATAGAGCGCAGAGAAAGACTCGACAAATAGAGTCCGCCGAAGAGCAAAAAGCGGCTATAAAAAGCGTTAACAAGACAACAACAACAACAGCAGCAGCTACAGCAATTGGCAAACAATAAAATACACTTGGCGGATTTCGGATAGCTACTAAATTGCAGTTAACAATTCCCGGCAAATAAATTTCCGCTGTCTGCCAGATGTGGGTCAACCGGAGCGGGGTGGAAAATGTTTGAGGAGGGGACGCCTTCTATTTTGTATCTCAGAAGCTTTCAATGCCAGCGGCCAGCATTTCACTCTTTGGCTCGCGTGTTGGGCAGTATGTTTTAACTACCGTTCGGAGAGTATCTCATGGATAGCAGAGCTCTCGACTCTTCCGACCACTTCCCAGGGACCATCATTAATCACCTTCCGTCAATCCCGAACAGCCTGCCAAATGTGTTCCAGCGTTGCATCCATATCTCCAGGTTAGCTGGAACGCAGCGCAGCGCACATTTGGCTTTTATCACTCTATCCGTACCAAATAAACTGCAGGAAAAGTAG
Organism: Drosophila serrata; assembly: GCF_035046125.1. Taxonomy (NCBI): domain Eukaryota; kingdom Metazoa; phylum Arthropoda; class Insecta; order Diptera; family Drosophilidae; genus Drosophila; species Drosophila serrata. The sequence goes on along the minus strand of NW_028257070.1, from coordinate 128,452 downwards.
AAAAGAACTGCGGAAAACACATTTGTGTGCCAGATTTTTCGGCGTGAAGAATTTCGAATCGAACGAGACGAGAGCCAATTCAATGGGAGGAAGAGAACCTACCTAATGGCTTTTTGGGAGGAAACATGCGAAAATAATGCCTTATGGCTGGCAAAACTTCAATAGATGTGTAAAGTTGCCAGATGGAAACGGAACCCCTTTGAAGTTGGCTTTTATGAGAACACCACAAAAGATATAGCCATAACGAAAGCTGCAAGCGAATCTTCACTTCTGAGGAGTAAATACTCAAGAAATATTCCTTTTCAATATTTTGTTTGTCATTTATTCAGTTCCAACTATCAATATGAATAGAGATTCCTCATTTAACCATGGTAAACGTGGTGACCGTAGGTGGGCACAGCGTAGGACTTCAGCACGGGGACATTGTGGACCACGGGCACATGCTTCACAACCGAAACTTGGCTGACCACTGGGACGTGCTTAACCACTGGGACCTGGTGCACCACCGGGACATGCTTCACCACAGGCACCGCCGAAGCCACTGACACCACGCTGTAGTGGGGCTCAATGTAGCTGGGAGCAGCAAAAGTCATGGCCACCAGGGCGAGGAACACGGCGATCTGAAGGGATATTAATCAATAGAGAACCAAACTCAAAGGAAGGGCTCCTTCTCCACTTACAAAACGGAACATCTTGAGGTCTTTGTAAGAATTTCAAACGAAAACTTGAGCTGGTTGTGACACTTGTGTGCTGGTCGAGTGACTGTTGATGATTGACCCGGCGAGACATCATTATATATAGTTAACACTTCAACCGAAAATAGACGCGAAGTGACTTCTGTTCAAGCGCCACGCGCCAAACCAGTTTAATTATACTCAATTTTGGGCATCTAGTTCGGCATAATGCGCATTCTAATTTGCCTCCACTCGAACTTCCCGTTATCGGCCGATTGTCTAACCTTTGGACATAATCCCCATTCAATAACTCTCCAATTGTGCCTGCCGCTTGTCCATCTTTGTCTGCTGCCCAAGAAGACCTTTGTCATTATATCGATCGGCTTCACGCGCTATTGATGATGCTCGGCGAGAACCAAGGTCATGTACACACAAAAAGACCTATATGAAGACACCAGCACCTCGGCCACCTCTGGGTCACCATTCTCCAATTAAAATAAAGAATTATACGCAATAATCGTACGGCTAAACTTGTTTGCTCGGTCAGCAGATCGATAGGGTCATTATTTTCATCGTTGTCGTGACTTTTGGCTATATAAAGTAACCGATCTGTTGGTCAGTCATCAACAGTCACTCGACCACCTCACAAGTGTCACAACCAGCTTAAGTTTTCGTTTGAAATTCTTACAAAAAAACCACAAGTTCAAGATGTTCCGTTTCGTAAGTATAAAAAAAAAGATGCTCTAAGGATTCTGGTTCTCTATTGATTAATATCCCTTCAGATCGCCGTGTTCCTCGCCCTGGTGGCCATGACTTTCGCTGCTCCCAGCTACATTGAGCCCCACTACAGCGTGGTGTCAGTGGCTTCGGCGGTTCCTGTGGTGAAGCATGTCCCGGTGGTGCACCAGGTCCCAGTGGTTAAGCACGTCCCAGTGGTCAGCCAAGTTTCGGTTGTGAAGCATGTGCCCGTGGTCCACAATGTCCCCGTGCTGAAGTCCTACGCTGTGCCCACCTACGGTCACCACGTCTACCATGGTTAAATGAGGAATCTCATTCATATTGATAGTTGGAACTGAATAAATGACAAACTAAATATTAAAAGAAGTAAAATCTATTGCATTTTAATTTCGTATTAATACTTTCCTAGCCAGGCAATAGCTTCGGGGTTGTGAGGCGTCTCTTTAGACCCACTTAAAAAACATAAAAGTCTTCTTTAAAGCAGTTTCCCCTTAAGATTATTATGTCAAAATAAATACCGACTCCGACGGTATAAATAAATATAAATTAACAATTATATTTAACGCGTTTTTCGTGTCAACAATGGCCTAACTCCCTTTCGTTGCCGCCACTTTCCATTTTCCATTTTCCACACTTGATGCTTCCCTGGACTTTTATTGATCGTTTTATGGCGCATTTTGTTAAATTTAATTTTCACCTAGCGAATAGCCGTTAACAAGGCGAAGAGCCAAGTGAAAAATTTCTTCATTAATCAGTGGAATACACTGCAACGCCTTCCAGCTGCTGCTGCGCAATCCCGGCTCGTCTTTAATTTGAGCCAATTAAAGCGGCGACAAAGCCATCTCCGAATCCCGCCGAAAGCCAGCGAGACTGTGTCAGCCTTTCCCCTTTTTTCCCTGCTCGGCGTTCGATCTTCGTGTTAATGATGGACGTGAATGGATTGTACATTGTTTTTTTTTTTCAGCTAGAAAAACGCTCAAATAAGTTGAGAAAATATAAAAATAAATTGTGCTGGAAAGTATCAATGCTTTTTGTTTCGTTTTTGCGACTGCGCAACTGATGGTTATTTTCTGACTATGTATTGTCTGGCTTTTGGTCTTTCTTATGGCCAAAAAGACCATTTGTTGTCAACTCTGTTTTGTCAATTTTGCCCAAATTTTGTTTGGGTTTTAAGCTTCGCTCGGATTTCCTAACCACTTCCTTTCTGAATCTATGAAATGGACTTCAAAATAACATTATATCTCTCAATTAGAGAGGAAAGAAATAGTAATTTGCCGCTCGATTATGACGAAATCATTTGATCCGCTTCACGTGTGACGTACTCTGCGGTTTGGCTCTGTTTTTCTTTTGCTTTTTTGGGGGCTTGCCTCCTCTCCTTTGTGTGGTCTTTGTTGTCTGTGGTAATGACTTTATCCAGTGGCCACATACATAGGATCCCCGGCTGGCAGTTCGTTTGATAAATTATCCACTCGCTTGTAATAATGTTTTTCCAGGGCTGCTTTTGTTTTCGTTTTGTTAATTATCCGCTTTAATTGTTAATTTAAATCACGAACATTTTATCATCGCGAAGGAAAGTGAAACTCAATTGAACTTGAGATCTCTCACTCTCTCCGTCCATCTCACGTTTTCCCCCTCGTGTGTTATTCCCTTATGGAATTGGGCGTGTTTTTCGGGCTTGAAGAGAAGTAGAGAAAGGTCTAGTGATCGGATTGTTATGCGATAATGAGATTGGATTGCCTTTGCTCTTGTTGTGTTTGATTGAGGAGGAGTGGGGATTTAGCTGTAAGAGCCGATAATCCGAAATATATGTGGTAATCCCAAATAAAAGTAGGTTTACTTGGAAAATAATCTAACAGAAAAGCTTTACATCTTACTGAACACACTCTTTCTATCAATAATATTGTAATTATTGACTTTGGAATCCCCTTTTTCCATAATTTTGCAACACTTTACTAAAATGTTTGAGGGTTTAAAGAGTATTCGAGGTAAATACATATGGAAAGAAGGGAAAAGTGAACATGTTCTAGCATTAATTTCAACTTCCAACTTCACCTTGTTCTGGCAAAAACGTTGTCCTAACTATAACTCAACAAATTCACCAATAATCCACATTTTCCTGTTGTATTACAACATCTTCATCTAAACCCTACTTTTATGAAAAATTGTTTAATTTAAATATGACTTTTCAATAAATTTAGCTTTAGTCCAAACCCAAACTGCCCACGGACTGCACTTGAATGTAATTACAATTCAGTTAGGCCCAAACGATGGCAAATAAAATGGAAAGTTTATTTTAAGGTTCACTTAACGCTCAACGAAAGTTGAACTATAACTGAGCCAGGCGGCGATCGCAACTGAATTTCAAGTGGGGCTAACTACTCCCTGGCTAATTCGGTGGTTCCGATGTTTTATTGCCGCCCAGCAACCACCGAACCAGCAACCAGCAACCAGACCAGCATCTGGCAACTGGCCATATGGTCCCTGTCCAAGTCCAAGTCCCTGTCCACGTCCAGGTCCAGCCTCGCTGGGCGAAAGGTTACAGCAATTGTTATGCAAATCTGGCGGCGGAGGCAACACAATGGACACTACGTTCGATAGAATCGGACAAATCCCGGAGCGAACCGAATCGAATCGAATCGAAATCCCATCAGGCGAAACATGGAATTATGAGTGCCACAAAGTGGAGCACTTCCTCGACTGAACGACTCCCGCACAACACGAAAGCGGAATTGTCACTGCGATTATGGTCGCGACTGTCTCTTAGCTAATCGAGCGCGGTCCGAGTAAATACTCTAAATTGCGCCACCTTCACTTTTCCGGCTGCTTTTCCAGCGCGGAAAGCGACAAGCAAACTTATTTTCTCGCTTTGTCGCGCTCAGCTGCTTTGCTGCCTGTCTTTACCATATTTGGTGGCCTCCTCCTCGTGTTACAGGCTCGGGTTTGAAAACAAAGACATCCTTTCGGCGTAGTGGCGACAGGCAACATGATTGTTTACGCTTCACTTGACCAGAACAGCGAATGCTTAACCCATTGTGGCCCCAGGCAGGTGCGCGCAAAGGGGTTAACAAGAAAACCCCAAAAGCCAAGCAGTTGTCAGCGATTTTTATCAGGAAAGTCGAAAGCCTTCGCTTGGATTCATTTCAATTTCCAGGCGAAACTTTCCTATGTTGGAATATGTACATATAAATTCTGTTAGCCAAAACCCTACATTTTACCATTGCCATTATCTCAAATCTTTTTCCCACAGCCTTAATCCCTCCTATGATTCTATGTTTCATAGTTTTAGATGGATCCATCTATTCTCTCTGGGCTTTGGCGTGCAATTAAAAAGGAGATTGCAGTCAGCACCTTGGGGAGCCTACCTCGACTCGAACATTGTCCGGCAGCTGACAAATTTTGGCTTTTTGCTTCACGGCGATCATCTCTCAATCGCAATCGCAATCGCAATCTGGATCTCCGTCTTCTCCGGCTGCTGCTGCCGCCTTTCCTTTTGCGTAGCCATGGGGCTTGATTGGAAGTGGGGCCTGGTCTAGTTAACAGCTTGGACTGGATGCGTGTCTCCGCCTCCGGAGAGGGGCAGGAGAAGGAGCAGCAGCATGGCCACTGACAATTGACAGAGACAAACGCCTAACAACTTATTGGAAATATGTTTAACCATTTTGGGCAATTGACATTTTGTGCTGCCGTTGTCGGGCCAGAGTCGCTCTCCTTCGCTCTTCTCCGGCCAATCGACAACGTGACAAAACAATTGTCGTAAATCAGGGGCAGCCAGTTGGAAGCTGGAGTTTCGGAGCCTTGGAGCTTGGGAGCTTAGCCAAGTGATTGCCAACTCTTTGGCCAGAAATGCTAACTGCCCACAATGCAAAACCCATGTTTTGTAATTCGTTTTTGTTTACTTTCATTTGACTCGTGGCAGTCTGCGTTTTTTTAAGAGCGAATGTGTTGCCGGACATTCCATTGAAAATATCCAAAAAGGAATTTTCAATTAGCCAAAAACCAAAACAAAGAAACCATTCCTGAATGGGTCAAGAAAATGAGCAAAGAAAGTTATTGGTTTTTTGGGCCAAAGACTTTTTACGTAACAGAAGAAAAGATAATGTAATAAACAAGATGCAAAATGGGAAGGCAAGAAAGTCTTTTAAAATATATTAATATATTTCTGTGCATAGAACCAATTCTAAATATTATGTGTTAATATTAAAGGCTTTGATCCTATATAATATTCGTTTAAATTACATAAACGAATCAATTTCGTTCTTTTTATAAACGGAGTTTTCAGTCTTAATTTTCATATAAACACCTTCAGAAAACCCCAACTACCTCCACTAGGCTTATGCAACTGCAAATTCGAGGCGATTAACTTCTGTCACGGTCAAAGCTCAATTGAAACCGACACAAATCACAGCCAAAGGCGGGACTCTTCACTCTCTTCCGTCTTAGATGTCCCTCCCAAGCTCCCAAAAAGAAAAAGAGCTCGCTCTCACACACAATTACATAATATGTGGATGCGGAGGTGAGGCAACCCCAGAGCCATGCTATTCGGACAATATTGTTCCGATAAAAATCCCCCTAAATCAAAGAAAAGCGCAGCAAAACAGAAAAACAGAAATGGCTAAAAACAAATCTGTGGGCAATTCAGAGACGTCGAATTCACTCCCGATCGAAGGTGTTGCAGACGTCCGAAATGCCAATTATCAGCAGCCAGAGAGGAGGTTATCTCAATTCCCCGACTTGCCGGCAATTTTCACTTTCAGCTCAATAAATTTTCGTAACAAAAAAAAAACAAGAAAATAAAGAAAAGCAGCGCGGAAACAAGGGAATTTTTTGTTGCGTTGTCTTGATTTTCGAGGAGGGAAGTCACTCAGTTAGTGGCTTTGAGAATGACTGACGGATTTGCTCTTTAGGTTGTATTTTTCTTTACTTTTTAGATCCCCCAGCGACCCATAGTTGCACAATCCACCGCCGCACGCACCAACGGAAGCCGCTGGTAGCCGGGGGAAAAATTGAACAAAGGAAAACGGGACGAAAGCCACAAGTCATTTGGGAGCTACAAAAACAAAAAAGGGGAAAACGAAAAAATTAAATATGTATATTTCGTGTATCTTAATTGTTACACTTTTACCGAGCAAGCAACACGTTTTCTTGTTAAGGAACGTTTTAAAACCAAATGATATTCATTTTAAAAACAAGGCCAAAACAGACGGCCCCTCAAAGTATGTTTTCGAAATATACGATATATATACAGCTTCTTTCAAAAACAAGTCCCAATAAATCAACGCTAAAAAGCAGGCAATGAACATTGCATAATCATACCAACACCTATCCCTCAAAGTATGCTCTTTAATCTTTGCTGCAGTTTGAAACAAAAGGAATATACTAACAGATGGCGCAAAAAATCCCCATTGATAATAAATTAAAAAAATTGCCCTATTGTCCCAAAAATGATAACATATAATTCTTAACTCACCGAGTGCACTGCTAGATGTCGCTGCAACTCCGCGTTGCCAAACTGGGTGAGCTCCGTAATGGTAGGCGAACTCTCCAATTTACTCTCCATGTCGCGCAACCAACGCCGCAGCTCCTTGGGATCCTCACAGAGACCCTCGGGTCGTTGGGTTTCGTCGAGCATCTAAAAAATAATACAAATAATTAATTATCAAATAGTAAAAGTGCTGTACGAAATATATAAGAAATTGTATTTAAGTTGCCAACAAATAAACAAATTACTTCCTCCATTCGCCAGCAGAGGTCGCCACATTACCTTCATGCAACACTCGCTGGATTTTTCCAAAACCGTTGCGGCGCCCTCTATCTCACAGCGTGCCTCCTTGCAGGTATCCAAAAGATTCGTATCCATAATATAATTGTAGTTCGTCTGAATGGCCGCCCAGAGGTCGTCCTTGCCGGAAGAGCCCAGGCCCAATGTGGCGCTGCTGTGGAGACTGGTGGAACTGCACTGACTGTGACCGCTGCCCCACGAATAGCGGTGCATTTTATTGCTGCTCTGCGAGTTTTTCTGAAAAAAAAGAAACAAACACACCAAAAACATTTTAAAAAATCAATAAAATAAGTTGAATGTTTCATAAGTAATGTTGCAATTCCAAAGCCAAATTTCATAAATTTTAAGTTATTGTTAAAAGATTCTAAATTGTGTGGCGCCCTCTGACTATTAAATTTTGTGTAAGTCAGGAGCATTTGTTGTCTTATGATTGTGTGTAAAATGTGCCATGTCTTACTCAAGTTAAACTGCCAAGGCCGTGTAAAAACAAAACTACAATAATACAAAATTTTTAATATTAAGTTAAGTCTACTCAATTTAAAATCTCCAAAAACTAAAATTTAAAAAAAATTATCGAAAAATTTGTCCTCTTCTGAATGTACTAAAATTCCCCTGTTGATGCTGATCAAGAATATATATGGATTATAGGGTCGGAAACGTCTCCTTCCAAAGTTATACTCTTCTCAGTTAAATAATAAAACCATTTTTTAGTAGATATTTATCTATGTTTTTATGACAATTTTGTCTGGAAATCAAAGTTTAAAATTCTCATAACTATGTCAAAAACGCACTAATTTTAATTCGGAAAGCTTTCCTGTGTTAGTTTTTATTAGGTTAACAAATCTGCATACTCAGTTTAAAATTTAAAAAAATTCAATTTTTTATCATTGTTTTTGTTAATTTTATTGATTATAAAATTGAAAAAAATGGCCAAAAAATTTGTCCTCTTCTGAATGCCCTAAAAGATTCCCCTGTTGATGCTGATCAAGAATATATATGGGTTATAGGGCCGGAAACGTCTCCTTCCAAAGTTATACTCTTCTCAGTTAAATTATAAAACCATTTTTTAGTAGATATTTATCTATGTTTTTATGACAATTTTGTCTGGAAATCAAAATTTAAAATTCTCATAACTATGTCAAAAACGCACTAATTTTAATTCGGAAAGATTTTCTGTGTTAGTTTTTATTAGGTTAACAAATCTGCATACTCAGTTTAAAATTTAAAAAAATTCAATTTTTTATCATTTTTTTTTTGTTAATTTTATTGATTATAAAATTTGAAAAAAATGGTCAAAAAATTTGTCCTCTTCTGAATGGCCTAAAAGATTCCCCTGTTGATGCTGATCAAGAATATATATGGATTATAGGGTCGGAAACGTCTCCTTCCAAAGTTATACGCTTCTCGGTAAAATTATAAAACCATTTTTTAGTAGATATTTATCTATGTTTTTATGACAATTTTGTCTGGAAATCAAAGTTTAAAATTCTCATAACTATGTCAAAAACGCACTAATTTTAATTCGGAAAGATTTTCTGTGTTAGTTTTTATTAGGTTAACAAAACTGCATACTCAGTTTAAAATTTAAAAAAATTCAATTTTGTATCATTTTTTTTGTTAGTTTTATTGATTATAAAATTTAAAAAAAATGGTCAAAAAATTTGTCCTCTTCTGAATGGCCTAAAAGATTCCCCTGTTGATGCTGATCAAGAATATATATGAATTATAGGGTCGGAAACATCTCCTTCCAAAGTTATACGCTTCTCGGTAAAATTATAAAACCATTTTTTAGTAGATATTTATCTATGTTTTTATGACAATTTTGTCTGGAAATCAAAGTTTAAAATTCTCATAACTATGTCAAAAACGCACTAATTTTAATTCGGAAAGCTTTCCTGTGTTAGTTTTTATTAGGTTAACAAATCTGCATACTCAGTTTAAAATTAAAAAAAAATCAATTTTTTATCATTTTTTTTGTTAATTTTATTGATAAAATTTGAAAAAAATTGCGAAAAAAATTTTCACTCTCCTGAATGCCTAAAAAGATTCCCCTGTTTATGCTGATCAAGAATATATATGGATTATAGGGTCGGAAACGTCTCCTTCCAAAGTTATACGCTTCTCGGTAAAATTATAAAACCATTTTTTAGTAGATATTTATCTATGTTTTTATGACAATTTTGTCTGGAAATCAAAATTTAAAATTCTCATAACTATGTCAAAAACGCACTAATTTTAATTCGGAAAGATTTTCTGTGTTAGTTTTTATTAGGTTAACAAATCTGCATACTCAGTTTAAAATTTAAAAAAATTCAATTTTTTATCATTTTTTTTGTTAGTTTTATTGATTATAAAATTTGAAAAAAATTGCGAAAAAAATGTTCACTCTCCTGAATGCCTAAAAAGATTCCCCTGGTGATGCTGATCAAGAATATATATGGATTATAGGGTCGGAAACATCTCCTTCCAAAGTTATACGCTTCTCGGTAAAATTATAAAACCATTTTTTAGTAGATATTTATCTATGTTTTTATGACAATTTTGTCTGGAAATCAAAGTTTAAAATTCTCATAACTATGTCAAAAACGCACTAATTTTAATTCGGAAAGCTTTCCTGTGTTAGTTTTTATTAGGTTAACAAATCTGCATACTCAGTTTAAAATTTTAAAAAAATCAATTTTTTATCATTTTTTTTTTTAATTTTATTGATTATAAAATTTGAAAAAAATTGCGAAAAAAATTTTCACTCTCCTGAATGCCTAAAAAGATTCCCCTGTTGATGCTGATCAAGAATATATATGGATTATAGGGTCGGAAACGTCTCCTTCCAAAGTTATACTCTTCTTAGTTAAATTATAAAACCATTTTTTAGTAGATATTTATCTATGTTTTTATGACAATTTTGTCTGGAAATCAAAATTTAAAATTCTCATAACTATGTCAAAAACGCACTAATTTTAATTCGGAAAGCTTTCCTGTGTTAGTTTTTATTAGGTTAACAAATCTGCATACTCAGTTTAAAATTTAAAAAAATTCAATTTTTTATCATTTTTTTTTTGTTAATTTTATTGATTATAAAATTTGAAAAAAATGGTCAAAAAATTTGTCCTCTTCTGAATGGCCTAAAAGATTCCCCTGTTGATGCTGATCAAGAATATATATGGATTATAGGGTCGGAAACGTCTCCTTCCAAAGTTATACGCTTCTCGGTAAAATTATAAAACCATTTTTTAGTAGATATTTATCTATGTTTTTATGACAATTTTGTCTGGAAATCAAAATTTAAAATTCTCATAACTATGTCAAAAACGCACTAATTTTAATTCGGAAAGCTTTCCTGTGTTAGTTTTTATTAGGTTAACAAATCTGCATACTCAGTTTAAAATTTAAAAAAATTCAATTTTTTATCATTTTTTTTTGTTAATTTTATTGATTATAAAATTTGAAAAAAATGGTCAAAAAATTTGTCCTCTTCTGAATGGCCTAAAAGATTCCCCTGTTGATGCTGATCAAGAATATATATGGATTATAGGGTCGGAAACGTCTCCTTCCAAAGTTATACGCTTCTCGGTAAAATTATAAAACCATTTTTTAGTAGATATTTATCTATGTTTTTATGACAATTTTGTCTGGAAATCAAAATTTAAAATTCTCATAACTATGTCAAAAACGCACTAATTTTAATTCGGAAAGCTTTCCTGTGTTAGTTTTTATTAGGTTAACAAATCTGTATACTCAGATTAAAATTTAAAAAAATTCAATTTTTTTATCTTTTTTTTGTTAATGTTATTGATTATAAAATTTGAAAAAAATTGCCAAAAAAAATTTTCACTCTCCTGAATGCCTAAAAAGATTTCCCTGTTGATGCTGATCAAGAATATATAGGGATTATAGGGTCAGAAATAACTACTTCACCTCGTTGCAGGCTTCTGACTGAAATTTTTATATAAAGATAAAACAATTATATATTTTCAGTTCTATCCAAGTTCAGGAAGTCACTAGCAATGTATTTCCTAATTTAGCTGATTAAGTAATTATTTAAATATGGCATTAACCAATTCACAAATCAAAATATAGCTACCAAAGTGACAAATAACAAAATACAAAAGGAGAAATGGCAAACAAACGACAGACAAGCACAATCTCAAGAGCAGCAGAGGGGAGAAGTTGCTAAGAGTTGTTAATAAATAAGTAATTTGAGGCGGGCCAAATACGGTCGGAACAATATGCTTGGCCATCTTGGGAGTAGCCTCCCAGCCTCCGAATCCGATTCCGAACCGATTCCGAAACTGGTTTCCATAGCTCCAAATTGCCAAGCACGCGCAATTAATTAATGCATTTTGTAGTTTGGCCAAGAAAGTAGCCACTGAGCAAGGAAATTCCTCATTTACACAGCACATAATGCCATTGTAATTCGGAAAAGCAAACAAAATTGAAAATTGAAAACTGAAATTGAAATCCGAGCAGGAAAAGTATTGATGAAGTGATTCAAAGCTTGCTGCTGCTCTTTCTGCAGATTTGAGTAAATGATTAAGTACATAAACCGCAATCCCAACTGGTGGGGTTTTCAGGGGTCCGAGTGACTCGCATTTCAGGCCAACAAAAAAATATATATATAACAAAAAACAAACCCCTGTCCACAGAGTGACTAAGAAAAGTCTGCGCAAATGCAAGCTGTAAAAATATGCAGGCAGGCCTTGAAAATCAGTACGCGGTCTTGTAAATTTCAACAGATTTTTATCGGTGGGATAAAGATACATTTTATATATATCGCTTTGGCTGTGAGAACGAGGCCACAAACAATTTGATATTTCGATTTTGTGCTTCAGGCCCCTCTGATAAGATTCATTTGTAGGCGATTCGGACACACCCCCTTTTGTCGAGATAAATGTGTAAATTATCATTGATTAGGCACTTAAGTATGGAATTTAAAATTGAATTCACTAACTGGTGTTTAGGCTCAAAACAATACTGGCTTTTCACCCAATGCCTGCTTCGGGAATGTGGTCATTTTCCGCCTGCATTTAGGTAGCATAAAGTATTATGCATTCTTCCAGTTTTTGGCATAAATTAGCAATTTGCGTGGCGCCTATGTAACCGTCGTAACCGTTACAGCTGCGTTGCAGCGACATGCTGATCGGCAAATTTATTAATAATTTATTAAAGCAATTTCCGGTGACACAAGAAATAACTGAAGAGCAAATTCTAACGGGTGCTTGTCATTTTAAGAGACTAAAAACTCGTTAGCGTGTGGAACGCAGACTTAAGTGAGCAAGAGAAGAACAGGAATTTGCACACTGAACACTCAACACAAGTTTTAAATACCCTTAGGCTTTAGGAACTAGATTTTTACCTGTAATTATAATAGGTAAGTCAATTAAAAATAACTAAAATAATTAAATTTAATTGTAAAACTTGAGTAGGTGTGTTTTTTTCGTGGTTCTTCTTGTAAGACATGTACTGCATGTTGTTTTTATAGTTTCTTGTTTAAAATAAATTTTTAGTTCCAATTCATTGGTAAGCTATCTTCTCATTACAATTAAAATCCCCACAAAAAGTGTATGTCCCCCCCCAACTGACTTGCTCATATGATCAATTGCAAATTTATGCACAAGCATACACGTTCTCCTCGGCTATAGTATATACCTGCTGTACCCCTTACTCAGATTCTCCCAATCCATTTGCCATTTTTGGAATTCACTCACCTTGAGGCTGTTGTAGGGACGCTCCAAATGGAGCTTGGCCTGGATGACGTCACGCCGCTCCTGTTGCTCCTCGTTTGAGGCCTGCAGTGATGTCATGGACTGCGATTGCTTTATCGAGTCGTTACCAACACTGGCGCTGCCGAATTTCAACTGTCCGCCCCCAGTGGCGCCAGTTGGTGAAGCAGCAGCGGCACTTCCATTTCCGGTTCCGGTTCCTGTTTCTCCTGCTTCGTTCGCATTTGCATTTCCACGCGATCCGCGTCGCTTTTTCTTGAGGGAACTACTGCGGCTACTGTTGGCCGATTTAGTGGTTAGCCCCACCGCCCTGTTTGGGGGCGTGGCTGGCACGGCAAAGATGCCGTCAAATTTCAAGGGTTTCGTTGTTGTAGTCGTGGCTTCGGTCGGGCTGGACGATGACTGTAGTTCCGGTTCTCGTTCCATCCCCGATCCGTCATTTCCACCTCGTATCATGGCCGCTTTTTCAGTCTCTTGGTTGCTTGTTGTCATCGCCTCTTCAGCTCTCTTCCCTGATTCTGGGATTTTCCTTTCGTTTTCCTGTTGCGTTTCCATTGTTCTTCTCCAACTTTATTTGGTGGCTACATCGCTTATTCGGAAAGCCAGTTATGTTAATTTGGGGTGGTGGAGCCCAAACCCGAAATTTGCATGTCTGCGAGGTTTCCTCTCATTTCCATTTGCATTGTTTCCGTTCCGTTGCCGGCGTTCCGCTCTTTGACAATGACCTTCAGGTGGTGTCCCTTTCGATTTGCGTTCGTTTTTATGCAAAATAATTGTTTCGTTATTTTGATAAAAGAAAAATGCAGCTTCGTTTTACATATTTACAATAATTCCACTGAAACGAAAAAAATTAAGAGAGAGAAGAGAAAAATATGCACATTAGTTGAAAGGAAATCAAACAAATTAGGAGAAAAATAGGTAGGCCGATATAAAATTATGATTATTTTAATGACCGGGGGGAAGGAGGGACCACCTCATGGAGCGACTGCAGCATAATTAGCCCGGCTGCATTTATTCGTTTCTCATTTTCCGTCCACTAATGATGGGTATTATTACTATAGGCAAAAGGCCATTAAGATGAAAGCGAATTGCACGGTGATCGCCTCTAATATGGATTCATTTCCTACAAGCATTTCTTCGACCCATCCCGGTGTGCTGACAGGTGCATTAAATGGAGAATGGAAAATGATTTCTGAGTTGTGGTGTTTGCAATTCCATGCTTACTTCTAACCTTCTTATATGATATTTACATAAGTTTAACATTATTATAAATATAAAACTTTTTCTGGGATTTCTATTTAATCTTTGAATTATTTTTATATCTCTCAGTTCTTTCTCTCCTCTAGTCTTCTACTGAAGAAACTCTTAACCATGTACATCTCTCAGATTACTTTTAATTAATTTATGCTACTTACTCTCATTATCTCAAGGCACTCTACAATTTTATTTATTATTCCCGTACATTTTCGCCCACCATATAGTAACGTAACAACGTTGATACTTGTCAGATGTTGCAACACACACTTGCGGTGATGAAAGAACCCCCTCTATCACAGTTCCCCCTTGAGCATTAGCATAATTAAGTCTCCTAAAGAACCCGAGTGCAGTGCATATCAGCCCCCTAGAATCTCATATCTCATATCACACCCACTGCCACTGCCACCAGCAAACAACCAGGTAACCAAGCAAACAAAGCGATACTGCAAACTGTAAACTGTAAACGACAATTAAAAGCAACCGTAACCGGCAGACAGCTAACTACATAATGGCTGAGGCTGCCAGAGGAGCGAGGGGGGAAATTACAATAATTACCAATGCAAATATTACTTAATTTCATAGCTCTGGTCAACGACTCCCAGACAGCAGCATTATAAACAATGAACACGATTCTAATCGCGGCGCAATCAAATTTTCATACGAAATTAGTCGCGAAAAACACTTGTGGGCCATATTCGTATGCAAATTTACCGGGCACCTCGCTCACCTCGCTGGAGTGGAGTGTGGAGAGTGCAGAGTGGAGTCCACTGGCACGGAGGCGGTGGGACTTGACTTGTCCAACTCCTAAATTGGCCTGCAAGCGTTCATTTAGCGAGAGATCCGACAGAGATCCGGGGATAGTGGGGAATTATGAATAATAAAATGGAGAACACCAGGTGGGAGGGAGGAGGTGGAAATGGAATAACAAATATAAGTATCTTAATAATAAAAGTAAACTATGAAAATTCATTTATTAACTTGCAACCTCAGGCTTTTTACCATAAAACAATGTGAAATAAAACAACACACTATAAAGAAATTGTTACCATAATAATAGTAATAGTAAATACATAACAGCCATTTAATAAACCAATAATACTTTATAAAAACAACAATTCTAAGAGATTTATTAGTAAAACCTGTTTTTTCAAAACTATTCCTTAAATTTCCTACATATTTCACTTTTAAGAAATGGTTTTATGTCTCACAGAGACTTTACTTGCATAATTAAGTAATGAATGGCATAGAGAGGTCGCAAGGCTTTTACGTGCTGGCCATTAAATCCAATGTACATTTGCTTTATGACTCACGGCTTGTCTGTTTCCCCTTTTATGCAAATTTTAGCACACGATCCGCATGGAAAATGGGACTCGGTGATGCACTGAACGGCAGTTAAAAAGGCGCTAAAAAGTAAAGGAAGACACACGGACTGCCACTCGGCCTCGGTCGCCTTTCCAACCAATTCATTTGGGGAAATGGCGAATTTCCACCAGTTTGCGCTGGCATTAACATTCAGGTTTATGGGTTTTGGCAACAACAACGTAGATTTCCGCCTGGAAATGCTGAGATTTTATGTTTGAAGAGGAATTACTATTTGGTAATGCATTTTTAGAATCTAAGCAAAGATATATCTCTAAACCAAAAGTAATCAAGCAATCAATGATTAAAGTTCAAAATACTCAATATTAAGCAATAAATACCGTAATAAAGAAAAAAATGCAAATTAATTTTCCTCATTATGCATTAACCAAATATTTAACACTTTTAACTGTGCTGCCTGCCGGGTGCCCTGATAATACCTCACTCTTGTGCCCCAACGGTTTTCTTTTTCAATCTTTTCTTGCCTTTATTTGTCCACCTGTTGAACTTTGTTGCGTAAGACACCTGTAAACATTCGGTAATAAAGGCAAAGCTTCGCCCCCTCCAAGGGTTTCATAGAAAAAGCGGTGTCGAAGCGAAGCCAAAGCCAAAACATGGTCCACATATGGCGACCATAGTTTTTGGCCCCAAACTTTTTACCACAAACTCAAAGCCACAAAGACCCTAAAGAGGGGAGACCCCCAAAGTAGAAGAAGAAGCCACAGCAAAGGCCATTAATAGGCACAAAGAAGAGGCACAGAGAAGACAACGAGATGAAGATGGAGACGAAGGAGGGCTAAAAATAGACAAATATTTGCGTAGACCGAGTGGTTTGGGGTTGTGGGGAGTGGTTTCGAGGGCTGAGATCCGATAAAGGGGTCTACCGATCATCACGGGTTCCACATTGTCTATGCCAGGCACGAAGTTTTCGAGAAGCTCGTAAATCTAGCCAGTCTGCGTTGTTATTCATAGCTTTAAAACACACAATAGAATCTATTTCTGGAGACGTCACAATCGCCTGTTATGGGTAAGCAAACTTTCGATTTTCATTGAGCTTTATGCCATTATCTTTTTATCACAATCAAAGTTGTCTGTGAGTTAATATAAATATTAGGAATGTCAAGAGGAATGTGTTAATTGAAAATTTTGATTAATAAATTATATATATGTACAATAGGAAATAGTTGAAGAAATTTATTAATAACTATCAAATCTTAAATTCTCTTAAATACCATTCCAATTTCCCTTTAGCCTTCTCGAAATCGAAAACAGAACTTTTATTGTTCTGATTAACAGCAACATCCAAAAGCTTAAATTTTCATTTCATTTAATTTCCCTTTCCCTTTTGATCTTCACTCACTTCCGTTCGCCGCTTTATGTACTCAACTTTCGGCCCAAAACGAGAACAGAACTCTCGAAAGCTACCGGATGTGAAAACTCACTTAATATCACAGTCTATTCTCACGGTGTAAAACTCAACGGTCAATTAAGGCAAATCAAGTGCAAACAATTGGGCTTCCAATTACTTTGTTTGGTTTCTTTCGATGAACTCTACTCGGGCCTAGATTAGATAGAAGCGATAGGAGACACTCGAGTGGCCCGAAACGAAATCAATTATGGGAGTATTTATAAATAGTGAATTATCTGGGGGCCAAGGTGGAGATAAGACCTGCTAGTATAGTCTAGTGCCATAATTTAGTCATCAGCTGGCTTTAGGTGTGAAGTCATGAATAAAAATGTAGATAAGATCGCTCTAGAGGTGGCAAATTTAAGAGACTTGGTAGGTAGTTAACGAAACAATTGTGGAGTTATATATGTATGTTCAAAGGGTAGATATTGCTCCTAATGATATTATTTAAACCTACCAAGAATTCCAATTCTAAAAGCAAGAGCTTGAACCCCTTGAAGACAAAAGTCGTCGACAGAAACGGACAATCGGAGACCAAGACGGAGACAATCGACATTCCGCAGACCAAAGCTTAATTAAAATATGGTTTATATCGCACCATGAATAAACTGCGATCGCAGTCAGAGCTATATTGTTTATATACATACAACATATATACATTTACGAGCCAGACAGCAGCCACTTCTTGCTGAATTCTTCCAAGAATCACGTTGGCATGACCAGCGTTTGCCACACATTTGGCCATTCGGGCCCAGTTGACCAGGCTAAGAGCCATGATTGGATCCACGGGGAAAGACCCCCAAAGGCAGGCAACTTGCCATAAATTGTCAATTGCCAAAGACAGTTGTAGCAGCAGCGACAACAACTGTAACAGCAATAACTGCAACAGCTGCTGTTGCAGCAGCAACACCTAATGAATTGTTAACTGCTTGGAATCCAATATAAAGCGGGTGCACACAAAGAAAAGGAGAGAAATCATAAAATAAGTCATAAAAAAATTGTAAATATAATCTTATAATTACATCATAAATAAATAAGCAAAATAATAGAATTATCAATATTGATTTGAGGCCTCTAGAATACTCATACTTGAGGCCTTTTCTTAGTTAAAAATATTATTATACCCTTGCATTATTGCAATTTTTTTTAAGTGTACTCTGCTTTTCGAGACAGAGACCAGACAGCGTCACTTTTGGCACACGTGAATGTTGGCCAAGTGGCCAAATAATCGCCTCCAATCTGGCGACAATAACCATAACCATATTGACTTGTAACCAACGGCAAAAATATTTCCACAGAGTATCGATCGGAGGGAATTCGGAAAAGCTGAGGGGCCAAGGTATTGGAGCAAACCGCAGCACGCCAATCGCAAAAAGAAAAAACACAGAAAACAATCACAATATGTGGTACAGTGCAACCCAGTTTAATCTAAGGGGGGCAAAAGGGGGTTCCCCGTGGGCACTCAGAGACAATGAATTGTTTAATTTGTTGTGGTCGTGTCGGGCTTTGACAAACTTTTATAGGTCGGCATATGATTGATGATTGATGATATGATGGCCACTGATTTAGACAAGTTATACCTTAACTTATTCTCTTCTTCGTAATTTATTATTATAAACTATTTCCGTACCTTTTCTATAAATTTTTATAAATTTCATTTTCACCTAAAATGTTTTATGATGCATAATTTCTTTTCGTTTTTAAGGCACTCCCATAACTTTTGTAATCCTTAATCTGTTATGCAATCCCAAAGACCTCCACAATTCCAGGGTATCTACATCCACTCACTTGGGATACATTTGTCTGAATGTCGCACTGAAAAATGAAAACATTGCGAATTCCTTCGCCTTTGCCATGAACCTCCCCTGACTTTGTCACCTTCTCTTCGCCGCCGAGGGAAAGGGGAGCGAAAATAAATGTGTACAAAAATAAATGCACACAAAACAAATACAGAAAATACAAAGAAAAAGGCAACTGCAAGCACAGGGCGACAGATGGCGACATGGAACATGGACACGAAATAAAGGTGGTGGACTCAGAGGACGCAAACAAAAGGAGACCACTTTTGTTTTGGTTTTATTTCTGTTGATTTTTGGCGCAAAAGCAATTAGAGAAGTGGTTCACCATTAAAAAACAAAACGAAAGTTATCGTGGCTCCGCAAGTGGGGACAAATTTCGGGAAACATGCAAACATTGTGTCGCCACCTCGCAATCACTGAAACCACCTTCTCTACTGATCTGTTGGTTGTCTTCACTACAGTCTTTTCTCAGAAATGCTTTAAATTAAATAATCAAAAGTTTTAAGTAAATAATTAAATGATAATGAATTAAAATAAATTATTTAACTTTTGATTTAAAGATTGATTTTTATGAATACCATCCAATGTTAAATATTTTCAAAAGTAGCTCTACCGTATCTCTTTGGTGTCGCCTTTTTTTTAGTTGTCGCCAACGAAATTTGTCTACAACTTATAAACATTTTTGGCTCCAATCCACAAACTCCCAGTGTCCCCCACAACACAACATACACCCGTTCCCCATTGGCGGCATTCCTGAGCATATGATAAATGTTTCGTGTTTTTGTCTGCTTTGGCGTTTCGAACACGTTTCCCCGTGTTCTGCGATCCCCATATCCAACACCAACACCAACACCACAACCACATTACACATGGCACACACAGAAAAGGCCATCAAGCTTAGAAAATAAAATTAACGAAAAGAAAAAGATTAAGGAAAAACTAGTCCCGATTTGCCACGCCTTTCGTTCGTTCGTTTGTTAAGACTGACCCAGCAAATGAACAAAATGAACAAAGTGAACCAGCTGAACCGAGGCGGTAACTCTTTCGGGCGGTGACAGGTGGTGAGGCTGTTAATAACCCACAGTCACACCCCCCAAAGTGGCTGATCAGTGATCTGTTCGCTGTGCTATAGCTAAAGCAAATTAGGGGTTTTGGGTGGTGCCAGAAAGCAAAAAGCATAAATTCAGGGAACCCACTTAGCAACAGGAAAGCATTCAGATTTATGGAAATTATTTATTCTGATTTAGTGCTTAGTTATTAAACTTAAAGGGGCGGAGGACTAAAAGGTATATAAATAAAACAATCTATTTCATTTGAACTCTTGAAAAGTTAAACCTTAAGTAATGTTCTCTGAAAATAAAATGCATATTTCCTTGACTCTGACATTGACCCACTTTTCAATGGCTACAGTTTCCCCAATTCAAAGTAGTTTTCTTCAATTAAAACCAACTTAATGACTCAAGTCCAGACTCCAATTCATGCGGCTCAACTCTCTTAATTAACCCATTATGCCACTGAGCATTAAGCACACTCACATGGCAGCCACAGATTCGGAGATACAGATGGAAGCTGCTAATAAAACCATCTGTAGCGTTTCGCTCTTAGCCAAGTTAATTAACTGAAAATTACTCACTTAATCGAGTGTGAAAAGCGCGCAAATTTTGCGAAAGTCGAAATCCATTGGACAATCAGTGATTCCGCTCGTCCATTCGAATCCATTCAATTCACTTTTGGAGCTGAAACGAGAAAATTAAATGCGTGTTAAAACAAATAAGCGTAATGATGTGAAAATGTTTTGAATTTGAATGGAGCGGAAGCAAAGTTTGACAAATGACAACAACAACAACGGCGGCGCACAGCCGAGTGGAAAATGTGAAAAATTGCTTACCAATGTTCAAGATTAGCACTTGGTAGAAAAAATTACATAATACGCGAGCGGAGAGAGCAGAAACTGAGGCATAAACCATCAACTTTTACCCGCCAACATTATTTGCGTTGATACCCTGGCTGGGGGTATCATCATCAGTTTGATGGGACTTTCGAAACTAGCTTCGTCTATATGAATGGCTATTTTATGCCTTCGATTAGTTAAAAATTAAAGGTAGGAATTTCCAATTGTCTCTAAAAGTTTATATTTTTATACGTGCTACATAAGACCGAGCATAAGGTCTTTGCATCTTACTGGAATTCTAAATAACCTGAACAAAGGTATTTCCTATGTCGTACTTCTACATTTTTCCCCCCTATTTTCCTGCCTTTTTTGATGGCAACCTTTCGCCAAACACTCTCCGCAGACAACCTCGAAGCTGTCTCCAGTGATAAATCAGCACGGAGCTCCGAAAACCCCCCAAAAAGGAAAAATAAGGCAAATGATTCCCAACAAACAACTCCCACAAACTTCAAAGTTGCACGACATATTTTCGGTGCAATTCGCTCGATTTTCTTTGTTGTTTCTTTTTTTTTTTTGACCGGGGGCGTCTCGCATAACAATTCATTATCATTAATTATATTTGCACTCAAATTGCACAAACGGAAAACTAGGAAAACGCTGAAAAACTCAAACAGCGACAACTCCCGACTCCCGAGCATGAAAAATTGAACAATGTCGATTAAATTGAAAACAATTTTACGCTGCAAAATTTCAATATTTCCCGTCATTCGCCGTTAGGCTAACAGCAAATCCAACTCTGGGACGGCATTCCCGAACCCAAAACAAAACAAAAAAAGAGTCCAGAGAGGGGAAATATGGCTCATAAAGCATCGCAACATCAACATCGGCAACAACAATTTATTGGTCGCATTAACCTCAGCGAACTCTCTCACTTTTCTGGGCCGCCCAGGGGTTACGAGGGGGTTTCTCCAGGGGAGTCTCAATCGATGCGAGTTGTGAAAATATCATTTACAGGCAATTTGTGAAAAGCAACAACCAACGGCAGCGGCAGCAGCCACAGCCAAGCCAAGCTGCAAACTCTGCGAAATTTGCACGAACAAGAAGGAAAAATACAAAATAAAAATCAAAATCAAAAAAACAAATGAACCGCGTTTTACTTTAAACAACAACAAACCCAAAAAGAAAAAAAAAAGCTGAAGAAACTAAAAGGGGAACAACGGCGGGCGAGGTATCTGCAGTGGTCAAGTTGTTAAAGTCGGAAATGGGCACAAACGTCGATCGTCAGCGGTCGACAACAGCCACAGCAGCGGCGGACGACAACGTCTCCAGGCGATAATTGGATCCCTTTCCAAGTCGGTCGCGGAGTTACAGAGTTACGGAGCTACGGAGTCAAGGGGCCAGAGGTTCGGTTGAGGGGAGTGAGTGCTAGAAATTCAATATACTTCATTTTCGGTCGAGTGGGAAATTTGCCTAGCCAGTTGAGGAGGTTATGATTGAAGTTAACTGGAAATGAATACAAAAGTGAACACCCAAACCTTCAGAATGAACAGTGAATTGAGAAAAGGTAATGCCTGTGCCCTAAAGCTCCAACTGTACTCTCACTGAAGACACTCATTCATTTAGTTTTAAATATAAATTCCTAAGCGTAATTCTAGAACCCTTTTATGCCAAGCACCCAATACTTGACACATTCTCTTATTCGCTTATCCAACGCTCTCATAACTCTTTTGTGTCGCTCTTTGTTCCAGTTTATTTTTGCGCCAAACTGAAATTTAATCCAAAAGTGAAAAACCAGATGCGGAACAAACAGAAATTCTGTCACGTGAGACAGAGAGTCAGTAAACGCAACATTTTCGGCTGCCTTAGCACAAACAAAGGAAATTAATAATGAAAACAAAAGCGAATTCAAGAGCTTTTCAAAGAACTGTCGGCCAAAAAAAGAGAGATATCAATTCGAGTGTTTCGTGTGAAAAAGAACAAACTTTAACGAACATCCCACTTGAGTTCATTAACAAAGTCCCCCTCCCGGACTGAAAGTGAAAGAGGAAGAGCTGCGACGCGCACAGTGAAATGAAATGAAATGCATTCGAAATGCAATAGAAAGTGAAATGCGTTGGAAAAACAAAACCGACAACGGAAAATCTCTTCCACCAATACCACCATATACTATAATACCAAATGAGCCGCTAGATGCTGGCGATATGTGCTATGGACGGACCCAAACCGAACCGAGCCCCCTCGCCAGCTCACACATGACCTTGTTCGCAAATTCTGTTGACGTACATCGAACATGGGTGCCACCATCATCCCATACCATCCCATGCCTTGCCATCCGATCCACCTCGCCACGCCATCCTTGGCTCTTTTCCAGCCGATTGCCATCAAGAAATATTTGAGATTCACTTTCGGTGCCGGCAAAGGCAGCTGAATCCAGCGGCGAGTGCCTCCAAGCCAAAGACAGCCACTGGCCCAGGCAGAAAAATAACAAAAAACAATGCCTCCGCGCAGCACATTGACAACTCATAGATAAAATGCTTTTCTTTAACTATGACGCGACTTCCAACTGCGACGACGGCCTCTTCTCAATGGGTATACAAAAAACAATGACAAACTCTTCCATTGCCACTGCTACTGCAACGTGGAAAGTGGAGACACACGAGGAAAGCTACCACACATCGGTCGAATCAAAATAGTTTTCTGTGATTAATGCCGATTTTTCTATACACTATTTGGGGAAACTTCCCCTACTTTGAGTCTTAGAATTATGTAATTTATAAATAGCTTTCAATAAAGTTCATATTATAACATGTAAACTACATACATACAGAGGTAATAATAAATATGCATCTATAATTCTTAACTGACGCTTGAAAAACCCAAAACTATATACTTATTAGATACTTTATAAACGCCTTAAAGTGTTTCCAAATGCATACCATTTTTGGGTAATATAACAATATTTTTAAAGCTACTTCTTAACTTGTGATTAAATTTTCAGTTAGGGTATCAAAAATGATCGTCAACTTGTTGGGGATATGTGTGGGCTGGCATTCGGCACTCGGCTGCATCCAGTATTCACTATTCGGGCACCAAAGACTCGAATGAAATGCCACAGATTCGTTTTTGATAAAATGCCAGGCAACACAACAAGTTGGGATCCAAAGAAAAAAAAAACAAGTGAGAACCGGGGCAAGACGAGGGGCTAATGAGGGAAGAGAGATGGCGCAGGCGCGAACCCGCCAGGTGATAAATCTCGCTAACCAACTTTTGCCAGTGCAATTGCAGAGAAATAAGCAGAGGAAACGAGAGTAGACGTTAGTTAGACGTTAGGAAAATCGGGGCAAGAGGTTCGGAGAGATGCTATGCGTAAGAGGCATTCATATAGTCGGTCTGCCGATCCGATAATTGGGCCAAAACCGAATGATGGGGGCCTGGCAGCGGCAGGTCGAGCAGGTAATTGATATGTTTACAGCTCCATTTTATTCGCAACTCAATTAAAGCCGCGTCAAGCTGTGACAAGCCATAAACCGAGGAAGACAATCCAACAATTAGAGTCTCGATTTGTTTCAGTTTTGGTTTGTTCACTTTCGTTTTCCATTTCGCTTCAATGTGTGAAAGGACCTCAGGTGATCTGAGATCGGTGATCTTCAGGTGCTCTTTATTGACGTTTTTCTCTGACTGCTTCTTCACCGACTAATAGGTCCAAAGTGATCTTTAACTATGAGATGCGATCTCATTTAGCTGGCAACAACTTGGAGTGACTTTTCTCATTGAGATACGATCAATTGGGCTACGATTGGTGGTGACAATTAACTGACAGTTAAGCTTGAGGCATAGATAATGTCAAGATCAATGGATTTTTAAGTGATCTTCATGGCTTGCTGACTTTTCAATACAATTCAATATAACTGGGTCTTGACTTTAAGCCAATCACACATCCCATTCATTCATAACGCACACAGCAACTTCAGTTATAAAATCGGTGGCTTTAATTATACCTTTTATTTGTTGGATTAATTGCACGACTCTTCAGAAATCAATAAGTTGCTTTGTTAATAATCAGTAATTAGAGGCTAAAGCTCTTAGCTTTCGAGATCTCTTGGCTAGATAAAGATCTCGGCACCAAATATTGAACCTAAGCCGGCCCCCTCACTCTCCGATCTTGATACTTGCAGCGCCGCGGCGTCTGATCTCTTGGTCCCAATTGGCTTTTAATTGACCAACCCAAATTGCTCAATATCAAGTTTTTCCTTTAATATTTAGGTCGCCGCCTGGTTTCGATTATGTAAAGTCCTCCGCACATGTGGAAAAGCCAGACGCTCGTTTGACAGACTAACTGACTCATATTTTCGAATGATTCGAGTTGCGCGAATAAAAACAAAGCAGATTTACACTTTTTACAAGGAGCAATTAAAAAGGCATCAACGCACTACAAAAACAAGGAGGGAAACTCGTTTACTTTTGAGTGACATGAAATTGAAATTGAGATACTTGTTGGAATTTTTTCGGGGATCCAAGCGTGTCCCTGGCATCTGGAAAATGTTCGTTAATTGTGCAAAATGCAACCATTGGCCATTGTCGCACAGCTCGGGACTTTTACTTTGGCCACTAAACAAACTAGCAAACAAACTGCAGCACTTCCTGTGCCCCATCAAAGCCAAGAGACATGCAACATGGAATCAGCTTTTGTTGTTTTTCGGCTTCGGTTTCGGTTTCGGTTTGTTTTTCTCTAATGATTAATTGACTTTTGCACCCGAAACACGTTCGATCTATGTTTGATCTTTGCTTCCTTCGGTGACTGCCTCTATTGCCACAGCCCCGTCTCGTCTTTGTTCAATTGGAAAATTGCTCTTTTAATTTCCACCGACATTTCTGGCCGGATCGTGTTTGGTATAAATATTTATGCATTTTGCCAAATGTGCATCTGTGCAACCGCTTTTCGACCTAAGATGGCAACGTGAGTGCTAAGAGTTTCACACAAATGTGCCGAGGAATAATATACATAGGAAAAAAATTATTAGTTATCAAAGAAAGAAAAAATTTCTTGTAATCGAAGTTTAAAAAACTAATAACTCAGTCAAAAAGGCACCAATTTTAATTTGGAAAGCTATCATATGTTAGTTTTTATTAAGTTAACAAATCTGCATACTCCGTTCAAAATATAAAAAAATTCAACTTTTTATCTTTTTTTTTTTTGTTAATTTTATTGATTATAAAATTTGAAAAAAAAATGGACAAAAAATTTGTCCTCTTCTGAATGCCCTAAAAGATTCCCCTGTTGATGCTGATCAAGAATATATATGGATTATAGGGTCGGAAACGTCTCCTTCCAAAGTTATACGCTTCTCGGTAAAATTATAAAACCATTTTTTAGTAGATATTTATCTATGTTTTTATGACAATTTTGTCTGGAAATCAAAATGTACAATTCTCATAACTATGTCAAAAACGCACTAATTTTAATTCGGAAAGATTTTCTGTGTTAGTTTTTATTAGGTTAACAAATCTGCATACTCAGTTTAAAATTAAAAAAAATTCAATTTTTTATCATTTTTTTTGTTAAGTTTATTGATTATAAAATTTGAAAAAAATTGCGAAAAAAATTTTCACTCTCCTGAATGCCTAAAAAGATTCCCCTGGTGATGCTTATCAAGAATATATATGGATTATAGGGTCGGAAACGTCTCCTTCCAAAGTTATACGCTTCTCGGTAAAATTATAAAACCATTTTTTAGTAGATATTTATCTATGTTTTTATGACAATTTTGTCTGGAAATCAAAATTTACAATTCTCATAACTATGTCAAAAACGCACTAATTTTAATTCGGAAAGATTTTCTGTGTTAGTTTTTATTAGGTTAACAAATCTGCATACTCAGTTTAAAATTAAAAAAAATTCAATTTTTTATCATTTTTTTTGTTAAGTTTATTGATTATAAAATTTGAAAAAAAAATTTCAAAAAATTTTTTTGTTCCTGAGTAGCTAGAAAGATTCCCCTGTTGATGCTGATCAAGAATATATATGGTTTATAGGGTCGGAAATGACTTCTTCACCGCTTCTGACTGAAAAGCAGTATCATCGAACGGTATAAATATGTACCTATTCCCTTCCCTGATTTGTCCTGTCCGCTTACTTTAGAACTCTTTTGCTTTTTAGCAATCTAAACACAGACGTGACACGAGGCCATCTCCCGACAAACTCACTCAGTTGGCTCATTGTTTATGACGTTTATCATGGCAGTCCGGGATCCCAGAGTTGGGCGCCAAAGAGTCATGTGTGTGGCTGGTTTCGGCTCGGCTATAGAGACTGAGTTCGCCCGTTTGCCACGGTTTGTTTCGGCTTGTTCGTGTGATTAATTTATTGTTCAATACAATTGCGTATGAATTATTGAGATAGCGTCAGAAAATGACATGCAACGGCCGCCGACGTCGCCTCGCTGCCTCAGGTGTCTTACAAAATCTCCCCACTCCTGTTCCCAACCCGACCCGGCTCGACCATCCGATCCATCCCATCCACTCCAATCCAAGCCAAGTAGATCTCATTGTTTGATCTCAAGGCTGGGAAAAGCAAACGCAATACGTGCCGGCCGAAAACTGCTCGAACAGGGAAAGAAACAGAAAAGATACCCAGGAAAAGTGCATTTCATAAATGCAGATAGCAGATACTAGACACTCGAGCGAACTGTTCGCATTGTGTGTGCTTTTTGTTCATATCGCGGCACAAGGCACGCGGCACTTTCACATTGGGTGAAACCCCATTGACCGTAAGTGTAACTCTCGGCGGTTAATCATGGGGGTTAAGGTTACCTCTTTTGGGCTGAGGTCTGAACTTGAGATATTCGGATTCGGAGAAATCATTCATTTCGAGCCTATTTGGGTCAGGTGGCTATTTATCATCCCACCCTCGCGCCACAAGAACGACAGCTGGTCAAATACATAGTCCACTTCCCTTCCTGGGAACTAACACCCACCGTGTGTGGTGTCCTTCCTGAATGTCAATGCTAAGCGGGGACCCCACACTCTTCAGAGTCAGAGAGTTCCGTTTATGTACTCTGCTTTTTATGGATCTTTAACATGCAAACTGTGTGAACTTTTCACTAACCTAGTGGGCGGTGTTTACCTATTTTTAAAAGGTTTGTAACATTTTATTTAGAGTTTCTTAATGTGCTCGATTCTCTTTTAAAGTTCGTAAAAGACAGGCGAACCAAAGGTTGCCTGTAATGTAAAAGAAAAGAACTACTTTGTAGCGATCGAGGAAAATATTATACCCTGCAATTGTATAAAACTTAGCTTCTGATACGAAAGACATCGCTCTCTGATGACTAAGTATCAGCGATAAGGGTATTATAAATAAAATTTTCATCTGCTTTCCCAAAATTGAATGTGCTGCA
This sequence comes from Drosophila serrata, assembly GCF_035046125.1. NCBI lineage: Eukaryota > Metazoa > Arthropoda > Insecta > Diptera > Drosophilidae > Drosophila > Drosophila serrata. The sequence continues at coordinate 100,436 of NW_028257070.1, read as the reverse complement.
AAAATTCGCGGCCATCGCGTGTTTGGGCTAAGTTTACAATACGAAAAAAACATTAAATTGAAGCCGGCAATAGCGACGTTTGTTGGGTTGGTTTTTTCTGTTGTGACTGTTGTTTGTTACCCCCAAAAATTAGTCGGTTAAAGGTGGTGCAGGCAAACGTTGAATTTTAATTAGCAGCAATTGTGTGTCTGTCCCGTTGAACGTAAGGCGAAAATTTAACACATTTCTAATACGCAAACGCCAAGACACGGCACGACACAGCTCTTATAATTACTGAAAAAATTATACCCCTTTTATTGCACATTTTTGAACAGTTTTCAGTTTTTCAGTTTTCCGATGGGCGAGCGTTCGACGACCTGGCGCCTAAGACACTCTCCTCTCTTTTCATGCAATTTGCATTGTTAATTTTGCATTTTTATGTTTTTATTGCCTTATTTGAACGGTAATTAAATAGTCATAAATCAGCAAACCGTTTGGCATGCGAGGGCGGCATTCGATTGAAAGTATTCCGAACGAAATGCATTTAATGACACTTGTTTCCAAAGTGAAATTAAAATGGATGAAGCCAGTGGAAAGTATCAGAGTTTTAATCGGAAAATTCAAATAAAAATGTGAACCTTAAGCTGGCAAATAAATTGTCATGTGAAAACTAGCCTTATTTCATGGGTGTATGTATGTAGGAATACTTTATTGACTGAAATAAATGGCTTTTTCGAGAAACATCAAAGATTTCGGCTGAGTATACAAATGTGTAACACTTTCCACTGCCTTATTCGCACTCCCAAATAAATCACCACCATTCCGCGTGAGTTTTGACAACATGGCACTGAGCAAACAACTCTCCAAATGCCTTCCCTCTTGCTCCTTTCTCGTTGCAGCTGCAATTGGCACTGCCCAAGTAATTTGCATTTGCTTTTTTCGCCCGCGGCTCGACAGTCCCCATTAAGAATGGAATTTGCAAAAGATCAGCACCACCGCGGAGCCACCACCTCCGAAAAGCGAATGAGTAGCCGCAGGTTCCTCTGCGGAAAGCCACCTGACAAGTTGTTTTATTAATTTGTCAAGACTTTTTGGGCTGATGGGTGAAATTTGCGGCCTCAGAGAGACGAGCTGAGAAGATTGCAGCAGGTGAAAATTAGAGAATTTAAAACAAGAAAAAGACGTTAAGGCGAAAGAAAATTGTTGGAAAAGTAAGTCAAATTGTGCGTACCCAAAAGGAGAACTTTGTCTTCGATTTTGACTCCGATTTTTGAAAATTTTCTATAAGCCTAAAAAATATGCAGGGTATTACAATTTTAGTCAGAAGTTTGCAAGGCACTGAAGTAGTCATCTCCGACAATATATAGTATAGTATATACTTTCTAATATAACTGCCAGAGAGGCAGTGGGGGATTAGTAAGTATCTATCAACAATAAGTTACTATGAACAGAAAGTAACTATGATCAGTAGATAACTATGATCAATAATAACCTATGAGCAATAAGTAACTCTGAAGATTAAGTACCTATGATCAGCAAAAAACCATAGTCAGTACGTATCTATGACCAGTAAGTAACTACGATCAGTAGATATGTATGATCACTTACCATCTTTGAACACTAATAAACAATGACTTGCAACTTTTGTAACACAACACATTTCTGAAACTTGGCTGGCAGAAGTCACTTCGTTCCGGGGATGTTAGAACCGATTGGGAATCATATGCACAGATGTGCTTAAGTAACTATGAGCAGTAAGTAACTTTGAACAGTGAATATCTATGACCATTAAATAACTATGACCAGAAATTATGTATGATCAGTAAGTAACTCTGAACAGTGAGTATCTGTGACCAGTATGTAACTATGATCAGTAAGTACCTATGACCAGCAAATATGTATGATCACTTACTAACTTTGAACACTAATAAACAATGACTTGCAACTTTTGTAACACAACACATTTCTGAGACTTGGCCGGCAGGAGTCACTTCGTTCCGGGGACGTTAGAACCGATTGGGAATCATATGCATGTGCGAAATTTGTTTTGGAACAAATTTAAGAGCAAACTATTTAAATGAAACTATAGATTTATTCATCTATATAATTTTACAAGTGTATAAGTCAGACCATGGCTGATCGGTGGACTATATATATACCTATATAGGAACAATCGGAAATTTTTAGGAAAAAAATTATAACTTTTCTAATTTTAAACAGATTTTCGACAAATTTGATATACAGCCATTAGATATTAATCTAAAATTTTATGAAAATCGGATTTCATATAGTTGCCATATTTTTTTTTGCCCCATAGCTTCCAAGATTCTCGTAATACGCCAACATCAAACTATCATCAAATCAAAGAAAATATTAAAATATATGTTTGTTTTTTTAGTAAACATGGCCATACTGTTCGAAGGCGCCAGAGGTTTCATGTGAGTGGGTGTCCACTTGGCTGGGAAATTACATGATATAAATTTCATTTTGTACATTTCACATTCGCCTGGCCAAGGCGGAGACAAGGCAACCGATGCTGACCAGTGACAGTAGCCATCGCCAGGACGCCCACTGCATCTTTACGGTCTCGCGTCCTCGTCCTCCCTCCCCTTCGCTTCACTTCCTTTCCATCCGTTGCCGTTGCATGCTGCTTCTGTTTCCACGCCGGCGACAAGTGAATGTGGCTTTAAGGAGACGCTGGCAGACACCCCCATTGATTTTCGGCCTCCTCATCAACTCAACTCAACTCCCCCGATTCCCTCCCGCTTTTCCTCTTCAGTCTGGCATTTCCATTTCCATTTCCAATTCATTGGACTCTCTCTGTGGCAGGCGGGCTTTAATGAGTTGATTTCTGTCTCGTTTGGAAAATTGCAGTCTCCGCCGCTGCGGCCGTCTGGGGGCTAAAACTCCAAGGTGAAAAGTCCGCCGTTGTTTGAGGAGGTTAGGTTAATGTTAATGTTAATGACGTTTTTAAGCGACATGACGTGATGCGGCCACTGCTGCTGCCAGTTGCCAGTTGCCAGTTGCCGGTTGCTAGTTGCAGGTTGATTGCCGCTGCTGCTTCTGTTAGGCAGTTTTAATTAATTTAACCGATTATTTCGAGGAGGAGCAAGACAGAGACCCTCAGAGACCGCTGACAAATGATTAACATGGCCACAGATGATAGCTAACGATCGACAATCGATCAATGGCTTTAACAGGCAAGAGAAGTCAGGGGGGAAAACTGGTAGTAGTTTGCACTATGCTATAGATAAGACTTTAATAGTCGTATGGCGTAAGACATCTTGTTGTTATATTGGTATTTGGCGATACTTTGTAGTGGTATATTCAAGTCTTCTAGCATATATATTAACATTAAACTGTGAACAACCAAAGCTCAGTCCATGTTGTTTGAGATTGCAAACAGGACCGCTTCAAACAGTGATTGTAAGTTTTCCCACATTAACTTGAATGGTTTCATATGACACACTCCTGAGTGTTCCTCCCCGGAAAATGCATTAAAGCAAAGTCAAAGTCATGGGTCCTTGCTCCTTACCCTCCCCACAAAGCTCCCTTTTTATATCAATGTCACGAGCTGACAGCTGGCAAAGTTTTCCCCCTGAAAATGCATTGTCAGAGAGTGTCGACTAATTTTTATTGATTTTGGCTTTGCATGCACTTGTTCCGCGCAACTTCAGCTTGAATAATAAACTAAGGATTTTTCCTTTCCCCATTTCGGGCGCTGTCTGTCTGGACGGATAGGTATGGAAGAGCTCTCGCCATTTATTGCTATGGCAATGGATAGTGGATAGTGGAGAAGCTTTAGAACCGGTCTAGGACCGCCATGAACTTGACTCTCATCCTCCCCCATTTTTCATATTTCCCCCATCACTCAAGCCAGTCAGTCACTCAGCCAGTCCATCTCCTTCTCGTCTGGGATATCTATTCAAAACTAATTACACGCCTTAATATGGGCGGTGGGAGGGGGCGTGTGCTAGTCCACCTCATTTTCCCCCCACTTTTCTCTGCACCATTAGTCAGCTGTTTTGGGTGGGTAAATGCAGCCATGGATACGTTTTTCCTATTCAGTTTTTTCTATACAAAATGCACTGCGAATGCACTTATCATCATCGTCATCATATGTGTTTTCCTAACGGTCTCCGGCAAATGGAGCAGGCCGGAAAATGGGAAACGCCCTCAACATTCAATTAGAACTCGATTTTTGATCGATAAACACACACATTGAGTTGAAGGTGCGACAGCGCAGAACTTTAATTACTCAATTTGAGAAATCAATTTTGAGGTGTGCTGCCATAAGAGGAAAAGGCTTTAATTACTTGATTTCTGTGTTGCCATAACATCAATGGAAATTGTATGATATTTAAGAAACAGAAAATTAATGAACCATTTAAAATAACAACTTATACTTCTTAATTTTTATCTCTTTGCTATCCTTTTTCGGGTGAGTTACCTCTTTAATTTAGTTTTCTAGAAAGCAACTTTGGTAGCTCTCATTTAATTTGTCCAAAAGATGTGAAAGTCCTAATAGGGCTAGGAATCTTTTCGCCCGATCTCCACGATCTATTGCAGCGATAAACTGATTATAATTCATTTGCCTCGCGTGTTTCTTTAATTAATTGTAAGTCGCAACTTTTGTTTCCGTCCGACCGAATCTTTCTTGGCAGAGATTACTTATAAAGTCAGAGGGCCGCAACCGAACGAACCCTTTTGCGTTCCGGATTAAGCAAGCCTGTGTGCCGCGTGTTAACTGGGTCAATTGGAAAGTCGGCTATATTATCTCGTTGGCGCTCTCGGTTTCTCGGTTTTTCAGTTTTTGGTTCGGTTTTTGCTCTTATCTGCGATGGGGAAGTGCGTGCCGCCAAGTCAAGTTGAGTGTTGGAACTTGTGGGCAGAGAGACAGGTTCAGGTAATCGCGACGGGGTGTTGGCCAGGTTGATGAATGGACTTGGTTTACTTGGGAACAGGTTGCCGGCGACGGAAAGCCGATTTCGTTCTGGGTGTGCACAGAGTGCCATAAAATTGAATTATGTGCAGTACTCAAAACGCGAAAGTTCTTTCGAATCTTTGGAAACAAAACTTTCTGGTTTAAAAAAAAAAAAAAAAAAAAAAAAACAAGAATAAAATGCACTTTTTACCAAACTTTCACACGCAGGCATGTACTTTTTCATAGAATTTTTGGGTGAGGTTTCTTCATAAGTTCTTTTGAAACCATTACAATACAAAGCACGTTTTCTAAAGAGATAACTTTAATTTAAGATACCACACATACTAGTGTATATAGTTTTCCCTGACCGTTCCATAAGACTAACACTTTAACCTTCTATACTTTAACTGTTGCAAGAATATCCCCCGGCACAAGGTTTCTTCACTCAATGATTTCCCTATTAAAATTATAAAAGAGCACCTTCATTTACGATTTGCTTGGCTCAAAGCCAAACCCATTAAAACCGTACTGCGATATTATGCAGCTTGACTTTGGTAATGAAATATTCAAATGACAACCAAACCGAGCCGAGTTGGGCAAGACCTCACAGCATAGGAAAAGCAAATTCAATTTTTAATGCTAATTGCGTGCCAAGAGCATTGGACGAACGGACAGACAGACAGCCAAAGCGGAACGACCCTGAGTGGGGCCCATGGAATTGATATCCAATATCGAACACTGATCGATATGGGAGAAGTTATCAACCGTATTTATAAATAAAAGTAAGGGTACATTTCTTGTAAATGTAATAATTCTGTAAAAATGTATGTATGTATGATAATCCTCCTCACCCTTCATAAAATAAGCAGTAAAAATCCCTCCCATCAGCTACAAGATATACAACAATTAAGCCATATATAGATATATATAGATCTATAAATAAATATAGATATAGCTGCGTGAATGCCAGTCAACGCTTCGCTGACACTGCTCAAGGGACAATCTTTGAGTGCAGCATTTAATTGCGTGCTGAGAGGGGGAATACTGTGGGCGAGATGAGGCGGAAAAGTGGGGGCGTACTTACTGGAGTGCAATGAGAGGGACCCCCCTCTTGGAGCGAACAAACATTAATAAAAAGTTCAACAATGTTGCGACATTAAACAAACGGAAAGTGCAGTGGCCATTGACAAAGTGTGGAAATACCAGGGTGTACAAAGAGATATGAGGCGTACTTCGTGGTAGAGGAGCTCCGCCACAAGTGACCATTAAAAGCAATTGAGGCGCCACAAAAAATAAACACAGAAAAAATACACGACGGGAGAGGGAAACCAGCGCTTGATGTCTCCATTAAAAAAGCAAACACTGCGTGGGTTTTCCCCAACAACATCAACAGCAGAGGATCTTCAGAGTTTCCGGAAAAACAAAAAACGGACAGTGAAAAACCCTGCAGCCTAAGGTTAAAGGCTGTCCCCCTACTCCTCGATATTTGCATCCTTGGATTTTTCCCATAACTGCGCTGGGCCGCCAAAAGGAAATTAATTTAAAAAAATGAAAAAACAATTTTCTTTTTAGTGTTTTTGGGGCCATGGGAAGCAAGAAAAGCGGCATTGCGTGGAGTTTTTCTTTTCCATCTTTTTTTTTTTTGCAATTTTCTCCCGAATGCACATTGTTTGCAAAATTGTTTTTGTTGCTGGCAACTGGGCTCGTGTTTTGTTTTTATAATGAATTGGTTTCGCCGCTTCTTAAAGTTTAATTTAAGTTGTTGATATGGTTTTTTACAGCTTTGGTTGTAGTAAACTGGTTTTTTTTGTGCCTAATTGAGACATAACCGTGGTTTCCAATGCATTTAACATTTTCCCTGGGAATTATGTCAGTTGGCTAAGTTGGAAAAGAGGGGGAAAATGCAGGGAGTGGCCTCTGAATTGATTTGCAGTTTCTTCCTTTAGTTGTTATTGTTGTTACTTGGATGTTACCAACAGCACGCATTATATTAAGGCAAAGGAAAATATGGGAAAAAGGAAGGAGACAGGGAACTGGAAAAACACGAGGGTGTGTTTGTTATGGGAATTAGGGTACACACATTCTATATATGCCTTAGTTTTTTCTGTATTGTTTGCAAATATGAGAAAAAAATTGGCTTCAACTTAAATGAGATCAGGAACTATACAAAATAATAATCTATACAAATTATTCCATGTATTTATTATTTAAATCTCAATAAAAATTGATTATGATATACAGATATTTTTAATTAGTTGATTTATAGGGCCATAATTATCTCTGAAATACATTATAAGGTGAATAAATTGAAATAAATTAATGCTGAAATGAATTCAGAACTAAGAAACCAGTTCCTTGATACATCTTTGCTCACTTCCACATTAATCTCTTGAGCAATTCCTATAAATAAATAACATCCGTTTCTTATCCAGCAAAACATGCAAAATGCTGACACATGCGGGCTCTCGATATAGTCTCACTCCCCGAACTCCTTCCTTTAATAACCTCTCCCTCGATTTTGCCTCAATTACGCGACCCGCCCTCATCAGTGGAATTGTGAACTGTCAACATATCACAAATGTTTGTTTTTTATTTATTTTATTTACTCAATTTTCAATTTATTTTCAGCTGGGGTTCTGGCTTCTCTTTTTTTAGTTTTGTGGTCCGAACACGACGACAAACTCCACGTTCTGACATCATTCGCGGCTGGCACATGGGTTCCCAGGGTTCCAATTAAATTCAGGGAGTGCCCACAGCCCGATTCCCGAAAAACGAAAACAAACTCCGCTCGAGAAAATCATATTAAATTGTATTAGCAGATTTATTGCAGTTAACCCAAAGACATGACAGCAAATCCCGAACTCATAAAACCACGCACAGGCCACGACTGAGCTCTCGAACACACCTTAAGGGGGATTTTCGGGGAGTTGGAAAAACCTTTGAAACAAATAGCTGGCTGAGATGTCAAATTGGCAGACAAAACAGTTACAAAATTTGAATGGCGGGCGAATGATTAAATGAGCGACTGAGTGAATGAATGCATGATTGAGTGAGTGAGTGAGTGAGTGGCTGTCTCCTCTGCCTTCTCTCTCTGCAAATGCAAATGCTTTCGAGTCGTTTGCCAATGCAATTGGCAAACAAGGAAGCAAAACGAGCTGCTGTCAATTCAAAATGATCCGCACAGACAGCTAAAAAATAGAGAGAAAAAGGCGTGAGGGGGATGCTGAGAAGCAGAGGAGAATCCTTAACCGGCTGATCGACGGCATACAACAAAAAAATATATAGAAAATGCAGTGGTTTTGATACCCTAAAACAGAAAAGTCAAAGCTAAATTTGAATAAGTAAAGCTTTGCTTTGTTTATAGCAAAGTACAGAAGAAGAAAGGCAATGATTGTTGATTTATTTAAATTATTAAATCCATTATGTTTTCAAAGTAAACAAAAAATCTCACAATCTTTACTACCAAAGTAAGTGCAAAAATAATAAACATCGGAGGAAATCTATCCATTGCTCTTGGAAAGAGTATAAGACCACAAGAAAACTAATGAAAATGCAAATGGGACGCAACAGTCGAGGAAAAACGGGCAAGACTCTTCGATTCGCAAATAGCGTTGGAATTGTTGAGGTGGCCCACCTCAGACAGTCGGCTCCAGCTTCTCGCTTAGTGGGTCAATGAACCGGCCACGAACCACACCACACCTCATCTTTAGGGTCCGACCCCGACTTTTTGATAAACGATACGAAGCGATTTCATAACTGACCCTGACACGCCCCAAAGAAAGAGAGCGAAGCCGTCGCTTAATGATTAATTTGATTCGAGCAAGGTAAAGGGATTTAGGTATTTTGATAAATTGATCGAGATCTTCTCTTGCCTAATTAAGACTGGATTAAGGAGTATTGTGTATCATAGCAAACACGAATATCATTAGGCGAGATCGATTAAAGATCTTTAAAGATACAAATCCGATATCATTTATGGATTATGTATCCAAAATACCAATTTAAGAGTATAAATAAGTACTTGTTAATGAAATATTTGATTCCCATTCACATCTAGTATTCCATTTCTAAACTAATCTAGGCAGACTATGCTTTTTCTGTCGCCTTCTCATTGAATGTTAAGGCCTAAAGCTACAGCTTTGGCTCAGTTACAATTCATTGAAAGGTCAGGAAGGTCTCTTATTTTATACGTTCTCACCTTTTGAGGAGTTAACAAAAATAATTGATACAACGTAAAATTTCGCAAATAGAAGTGGTAAAAGAAAATATAAAGGTAAACCCGTAATTTTGTTTGGAATCTTTCCTAACCAAATCCTAACTTAGCCATGGAAGACGATGGCGATACCCAGTTCGATACCGTGGACTCAGGTGCCTCGAAGACCTTCCCTATGCAGTGCTCGGCTCTGCGGAAGAACGGCTTTGTGATGCTCAAGGGACGCCCCTGCAAGATCGTGGAGATGTCCACCTCGAAGACCGGAAAGCATGGCCACGCCAAGGTCCATCTCGTGGGCGTTGACATCTTCACCCAGAAGAAGTACGAGGACATTTGCCCCTCGACCCACAACATGGACGTGCCGCATGTGAAGCGCGAGGACTACCAACTGACGGATATCAGCGACGATGGTTATGTCACCCTGATGTCGGACAACGGTGAGATACGCGAGGATCTCAAAATTCCGGACGGAGATCTCGGAGGATCACTGCGCTCCGAGTTTGACGAAGGCAAGGACCTTCTCTGCACCGTTTTAGCGGCCTGCGGAGAGGAGAGCGTTATCGCCATGAAGGCCAACAATGGGTGATGGGGTAAAAATGTTTCAGCGGATTTTCAGGGAATTTTTATTTCCGATTAAAACTCACTCGCTTACATTTACCAAACAATCAACTGCTTTGTAAACCATAAAGACATCACATATAAATAAATTCAAGCTTGAAATGTACTATTTTTGTTAAATATTTAAAATGGGCTTCAAGGAGATAAGCTTAAAAATAAAAATATGGTTTATTTAACACCTCAAGCACTTTGTTCCATTTTATTTAAAGATGTTACAATTGAATTAAATGAATTTCATCCGAAATAAACCCCAAAGTCAAAAATATTCTTTCGAGAAATAGGTCTACTGGATGGTTTTTAAAGCTTCAAGTCTGAAACAAAACAAAAAATATGAGAAACAGCTGGCCATGTGTATCCTTTCTTCGGAATTTGCACCTCTAAAATGTTTAACAAGCTCAGGAGGAACATGTGTCGAAGGCTGGGCTCTCTAACTCGTCCATCCCAGATCCTGGAGAATAACAATATGCAAACAACCACCAAAATTGGTAGACATTTTCCTGTCCCAATTACCAAATTCAGACCGAAGCTCTGTGTGAGCCGCCATGTGACGTTTACACCCAGCACCTTGGACCACCTGGAGTACCGGAGGCTTGTGGTTCGTGCAATGCCCTCGGCCTTCCAGAACTTTGTACGTGAGATGCTTACCGGTTACTACGGACTGAAACTAATGGAAGAGCGAAGAAAATATGGTTTGGCACCCGATTACCCGCTCAGCGGCCGCAGGTTGCCCATCAAGGATCTCGTCCAGCTGCAAATAGTGGCCAAGGACATGTGGAGGAGGATGAGTGCGGAGAGTAAGCAAAGGTACAAGCAGCTGGCCAAGGAGGCAGCTCTTCGGAAAAAACAGCGCCTGCCCCCCGATCCCTACAGAGTACAGGTGTCGACCACTAAGAAGTCTGATATGACCTTTCAGCATTTAAAAACCCAAATGGAGTGTTAGTATTCGCAATTACAACGGAAAGAAAAGTAACTGCAACCAAATCGGCTTTTGGAACCCAAGTTAAAGAAACTAAAGCCTTGCAAGTAATTTGAAACATAATATAAGCTGTTATTTTGTTGTGTTATTAAAGAATTTGCATTTTCATATATGCAAATATCTTTAATAATGCATCAAATTAATCGCATCCACACAGGTCTTCCGTTTAAATTTTGTAAACTGTATAAATAAATCAATTTCCTGGCCCAAACCGCAATATAATTTTGTTTAAGCCATTTAGTTTAAGTAATGCTTCCTACGCTCCATAAATGGATGGTTCAAGATACTGACCACACATCTGCATGCGATTAGCATACGGATTACTTTGACTATATCCGATATCCGGCCTACGTGTGCATAATTAGCCGCTCTTTAATCCGCCTGCGTTTCTTTCATAATCCAACTTGGGAAATCAAAGGGAAAACATTTCTCTGGGCTGTGGGAAAATTCATGACTGAGGTCGTTTAGGAAATGGTTAACTTACATGAAATCAGAGAGAAAATAAGTTGATTATTGGAGTTTGCAAGGCACTAATTAATATTAAGTTAAGAGCTATATATACCCTTTTCTTCCCACACATGACCTATTAATAAACTGAAATTCATGGAATTCGCCATATCTCAATTCCCCTTCCAAAGCCCCCAAATAAACGACTCAATTCCACACCTAAAACGAGGCCACTGCAACTGGAGGCTGGCTGCAGCAGCTCTTAAAGAATTAATTGCTGCATTTTCTGGGCGAGATCGAGGGGCGGTGGTTTAGTATACTTTGGAGAGAGACTGGGGCAGGAGGAGTGACATTAAACACACATTTGTTCACACATTTCGGCTGTGCCGTCGCCGTAACTCGCCCAAACTTCGATCCGTGTGACATTTTGTGACATTTTAAATGAAGAATTTGTTATTTCCACCCACATGTGATCAGCTATTTGGCTGTTAAATGGGTCAGCAGTGTCTTACCCACGAAATACCCAAAGTTCTCTGCATAAATTATGTCTCCTGCACCAAGTTTCCTTTCTCTGTTTCTGGTAACCCAAATTCCCCAATTCGAGGACCCCGCCCTGCTGTTGTCCTACTTATGCAATATCCGAGATGCTTTCCCAAAAAAATAAAGAAACCGAAATAAAAAGCAAGTGTGTAGCCCGGGGCTAAGGGCCGGACCGGACCGGACCGATGATTTCGATGAACGACCGATCATTCGATCGATTGGCTTTCCCCTCTTTTTCTTACTCGGCAATTTCATAAGCCTTTTGGGGAATATATATTTGCAGTTGCCCGGAGACTAAAAACCAAACATTTGTTTTAACGATAATAATGCTGCAGCAACGACTCTTGCAACATTCCCACTTTTTATGAGCGGCCAGGCAAGGCAGCAATTAGTGTTTGCCATTTACGGCTGCAGAAGCTGGGGGAAGACAGGAGAAGACCGTTACGCAATCCCAAAGATAAAACCTAGAATTTATGCTTGTCTGCTGCTAATCATCATCGGTCGCTGTTGGTTGACTATGCTGGGCCAATGACTCTGGTCTTTTCAGCAAACCCCTCTCACTACTGCTGGCTATGGTATCGGTCATGTGCTAAGTGATCGTCATTATCCCGACTGAGCCATCTGGAGATTCTGTGACAAGTGCAGGTAATTGAGTAGTGCCTCCGGGGAGGAGCCTCGTTGATGGCTCTGGGAACTGAGATTGAGATTAGGCGATAACTCCAAGCAGGTTTATATTCTCTCTATCTAGGGGAGCTTGCGAGGGGACGACGACAGAGTATGAATGTGAAAGTAAACCTGGATCTTGCCTCGGAGTTCTGATAGCTCGTAAACGGGAAAGAAATTAGTTATTTAATACATTATATAGGAGTTCTGCTAACTAAGTTCAAGTCTTACAAAGAAAACTCCCAATTAAGTTGGATTTGCAATTGCTTGCCTCCACACTAACCATTATCTGAAATTCTGTGTAGGAAATGGGAATGGGACAAGCCCAGGCGACAAGTTTAAGCGAACAAAGTCGGCTGATGGATTGATGTGGCTTCACGTGTGTCAGAACCAACCGAAAGAAACCGCAGATACGAAATAAAACATCGGTTGCTCCACAGCAGAGGCCCTGCCGGTCGGTCCCAAATACAGATACAAGTGCCAAGTGGTAGTGCTAGAGCACTGCAAGTTGGCCGGCAGCAAATGTTCTGTGGGTGAGTCACCACCACCCGGTTGGAAACCAGTCATACCCTGGATTGCCAGCCACTTCCCCTCTGTGAATGAGCACAAAATTGTTGAAACCGCATTGAAAACAACAAGAAGTACACTACAAAATGGGCATAGTATCTATGAAATACCATAAATGTTGAATGTTAAATATACAATATATTTACAATACAATATATTTATTTTCTCCTTCTGAATCTCTTGCAGTTCCATAGATTCAATAAACAAATAAATGAAGAAATAACAATAATAAAACTGAACAATTTCTTTCTGTGCACTCAAAGAAGTAGATAAAAACGAAGGAAAAAGCTTAAAAATGCATGGAAATTGGAGGCAAGAAGGGGGATTTTTGGGCTAGGGAGGAGGCGTCCCTGAAAAATATCGATTTCGCTTGGCTTTCGGACTTTGGACTGTCGCTTCCTCTTCTCCTGCTCTTTCTCTTCCTCGCTTCCTCTCTCTCTCTCTCTGTTTGTTGGTTTTTGTTTTGTTTGTCGCCTGCTAAGAAGGCATTCACCTCATTTCCTTCAGTGGCCAGGCCAGCACAAGAGTGACGGAGGAGGATGTGCGGAGGAAAGAGAAAGATGCAGAGTGGTCAGAGGATCATTGCATAATGCTTCCCAATGTATGTGTGTGTGTGGGTAGGACTGTTGGTGCAAAGAGAGCTTATCTCTCTTTCCCTTTGTTAATCAGGAAAAGATTCGAGTAAATGAATGACCAATTCTCCTGGAATTTCCTACTCTAAGGTCAGGCTTCAAATCGAAAAAGATTTTAAATTTTTACTACTAAATTTGTTTAGAATTTTCCTCAAACCATAATATTAAAATAAATAATTAAGGGTTCATTGAAAAACTAAAATATAGCACAATATTGAAAGGGTATCCTGAAAATCGGCTTTGATGACTCTTCCATAACCTTCAACTTTCTTTTATTGCATGGACCAAAAAGAAATATTGATTCCCTGCTAAGTTACGATCGCATCTGATTATGCCAATTGATCTCCGGCAGATCGTATTACATGCTAAAATTTCCCTTAACTCATTTAATATCCGTTGCCATAAATTCTGTGCCTCTTAGCTGTGCAGTTCTTTTTTTGTTTACCTCCAGACTGTTTCCCTAATGAGTTTTGCCGTTGTTCTCATTTTTTTTCATAGCAATTGGCGAACTGTAAATTAATGTCACCGAAATGGCAGCAGAAACCAATTTGGGAGTGGGGAGTGGGAAAACCACAGAAAACCAGAGACAAGACCGGGCTAAAACCGCTTGTTGAACCACTGACAGATTTACCTCCTGCCTGCCATTCATTCCCACCACCTTCCCCTTATTGCCAATTCGTCAATTGTCAACATTTGTCAGTCTTAATAAGTTTTGCAAATGCTTAGCAAAATCTCAATTTATGCTCATGTTTCTGTGGGGTCTGGGCATGGGAATGGGACTGGGAAATGGAGGTTAAGTGGAGGTTTACTGCTTTGCTTGGGGTTTGGGTTGGGCCTTTGGACCCATGGGGAGATTTATGGTCGCCTTGGGTAACTTGGAAAATTATGGAAGCTGCCGGTGAGTCGAGTAAATATTTTCCAATGGGCTTGAAAATGTTCGCAAGTTTGTTGATATTTATAAGACATTATGGTAATACAACCAAGCAAGGGAAAAAGTTTTGCAAGTTCAATGTACTATGATAACTGCGTTAAAAAATACCTATAAACTAGTAAATAAACAAATAACTAGCTAAATGGCGTGATAAATGTAGCTTAAAGACGGCAAATAATGATAAAACTATAAGAAATTAGCACAGAAATTACTATAGTTTGCGTAGACCTTTCTCGAAACCAGACTTGCTTTCAGAATTAAGCGATTTAAGATCGATAAATACGCCCCAGCGATCGATAGATGCCAGTCAATGAACTATGCACTTAATTCTAAGGTCTGTAATGACTTTAGAGACCCTTAAGCCTTCCCACTCGGTCAATTTTCTGGTTTCTGTCTGCCCCATTACAGCCTAACAGCAATTTTCAATTTACTTTTCAACTAAATCGAACCGGACAACCACTGAAAGCCGGCCATTATCTTGGCTTAGCACTATCCACCACCACTATCCCCTTGACAAGAGCAGACCAGTTACCAGCTAGCAGCTAGCAGCTCCTCGAAAACAAGATGAACTGGCTCATTTGCCGGATTTATGGACTGCGAATGAAGTGGATACTCATTGTCCTGCCTTCGGGGGCTCCTTGGGCTCTGAGCGCCATGAAATATGAATGTGCGACCGAGGGACAGGTGACCAAGGCAGCTATAGAAAAAACTATAGCTATCCTATGCAACATTCGCACGTCTGCGCAATTTGTGGCATGCAGCGCTAACTTTCACATGGCCGAGCCTGGCTGGCAAATTAACAAGCCCCGAAATAAAAAGTATAAATAAATTCACGCAAAATGTGCCTGTCTACCTGCCCCACTAACAAAAAGGAAACAAGAAACACCCACCAAAAATTAAGTCTCCTGCAAAAATGCAAATGAAAGTGAAGTGAAGAATTGATGGACACCGTGTTACCTTTCCCAGTGTATACTCCTTCGTGGGTGTGTGGGCGGGGCTCCATTCCAATCCACACACACGTAGACACACTCTTTGGATGACAAATGCCCGAGTGCAAGGCTCAGAGCCTCCAAGATAGGCTCAAGTGTGTGTCGATGGAGCTAGGAGTTGAGACTGGGGAGCTTAGAGCCGCGAGAGCTCGCCAATTTAATTTATGAGCCTACCGATCTATGCAATGACTATCCCCCGACGAAGCGTAACGCCCTCCTGGCATCCGGCGGCTAACAGTAAACAGGGCCAGACTAATGCGATTAGCTAGAGATGGAAGTGGGGGGGACAGGCACTCGATCAAGCTAAATATATCATAAAATGACATTACACTTGCATCGATCTACGTTCAGAGCTAACTACCAGACTCTTTACATTTTGTTAAAGGCAGTTTTTTATAAAGAATTATACTAATTAATATGGTAACCCCCTCACGTATCCTGGCAAATACTCACGAATCGTGTCACGTGGATATCGCTAACCGTGAAACTTTAGCCCATTTATCGAATGCTCAACTAGCGCGATTTTCGATAAGCACACACTCCACACACGGGAGGAGGAGGGACCGACCAACGCCAAGGAAGCGAGGGAGACGAACGCTGGCAGCACCCGTTCGGGGAGCAGTCAAAAGGATCGGTTTATTTTGTTATCCGCCATCCGATTTGCTTAATTGCATAAATTTTTATTTGCCATGGCCGATCAGGCATTGCGATATGCAAATCGGGATCTCCGCCGCTGGTCCAATGCAAAACTACGATGGCGGGAAGGTGGAAAAGCAGCGCATTAAATCACAAAAAACTGAAAATGGTAGCAAGGAAAACCGACTGTCGACTGGCGACTTTCGCTTGAGCCAAAATCAAGCCGAAAAATAAACGAAAATTCTTCAGTTGACAGCCTGCAAAACAAAAAAAAAAAAAGTACAAAGAAAATCAAAGAGATCTTCGGGTGGTGTGCTTGGGCTTGTGTGTGGGAATTTCGGTTATTTTCCAACCACATTTTCTTCCTCCTCCTGCAAAGGTCAGTGTGTGTGGGACTTTTACTTTTCTCATTTGGCTGCGGCGGCGGCGGCGGCTTTTCCATGGATTTCTCTGTTCATTTGCTTTTTATGCCTGAGGCGGCGGTTTTTGGTTCACAGGTTTTTCTGTTATTAATTGTTCGCCCGGGTAATTACGAGTCGCCACTCTCCGGAAAGTGCTTTTGGATGTAAACATTTGGTCAGTCCATCACTTTAAATGCAATTTTATTGATATAACCGTATATTACGAGGCATAAAAGTGCAAAAATAAAGCTTGGTTTCATACGTATCACTAACTATTGGGTAACAATTATTATTTATAAGAGAAATAAATGTGTTCCTAGTGTTAATTTTCAGTTCATAATTAAACTTTATGAAGCAACATATATTTATGTTTTATCTGCCTGAAATTCGATTTAATGTATTTGAAACTAACCATTAATCACCCGCTCTCAATGAACATTGCCCTTCGATCCTTTATAGGGGTCTTCCCCCTCCAGCGTGTAATTCCAATCCGTCGACACACAATTTACTTTAATTTTAAAACCCATCAGATGCATTCCTGCTGAGATCTTTGACAGCAAATCTCTGAGAATGTGCTCCCCTCCATTTCTTCCATATGGCAAGATTCTGTCCTGTCAAACCCGAAGTTACAGTGAATCATATTCTTGACTTTGGGAATGGCAAAAAGGCGAGGCAAGCATCTTAGAATCTTGGCTCTCGACCCTCCACAATTCACTTTCATATAACACATGTTGTTGTTGGTGGCACTATTTATAAGGCTGATTTCCCCCTTACCCCTAAACATTCCCCTCTAGAATCTGTTCTTCTTTGGCCCCATCAACTCTCCGCTTATCGCTCTGTGGTTCATTAACATCCGAAGACCGAGAAGCAAGGAGAAGGCCAAAAGATGCACAATTAAATCCGGATAAAAGTCGGAGGAGAAGCGTAAAACTTGTGCTTCCAGAGTTGATAATAAAAATTCCTCTCGCTCCTCATCGTTTCGTGCGAGGCGCTTCCTTCGCGTCTATTCATAGAGTTGTTTTCTAGGCATGATGGAATGGCTTCGGCTTGTATTTTTAGATACGCACAGCAGCAGCAGCAGCAGCCTTTGAAATGTATCTGGTGGCTGCATCTTAGCGGCCATGCCTAATTCAAGAAAGGCAAAGATTCCTGCGAGTGCTTACAGATGCAAGATATATAGCAGCAAGCCATCCGAAATACCGAAAATATCTCAAGTCGAAATTGTCGCTCTGGACTTGGCACCAATTCAGAATGCAGCTTCGCGGCGTATCCCACGGATACCTCGTCGCCACATTCCTCTTGAGTTAATCACCCCAATTATAAGGTGTCTGCGACTCTGACTAACAAAGTTTTAATTGCGCAAACACTTTGTGGCAAGCCAATGGAATATTGTTGCATCTCAGTTGATGTCCTAAATATCTCGTTTTGGTAAGGAATGTCTTTGAAAGTTACACTTATCTTTTAAAGAGATGCGTAAATTTTGGCAATTGCTTGCAGTAAAAGAATTTCTAACGAATTAACGATTACTCTTTAAATGTTACAAAAGACTCTTAACATTAAATGTGTATAAATGGGCCACCTACGGTAGATCGCTTTACAATTTAAATGACAACAATGATCAAATTTAATAGGAAATTCTTTTGGTTTTGGTTTTAGTACCCATAATTCTGTAGCCAGAAATATTTAGTCTCAAATTTCACTTAATAATCGCTTTATGAGCTTAATGAGGAGGGGCGAGAGAATCCCAAAGCGCTTTGTCAATAAAGCAAACAAGATTCGCTGGACACCTCAGCCGCTCCACCTTATTCACTCGCTCGGCGGAGACGTTAAAGAATGCGAAACTATTTGAATGATATTCGAACCGGTTCCCAATGAATTTGCCGCATACATTTTGTGCTTTTGTCAACCGACTTCAAGGTTAGCTTTAAGAGCGAAAGAAACAAAGCTAAAAACTTACAAATTATGTAGTTTCGTTTCAGACAAAGCAGAACCGCTTCAGTGGCTACCTGGATAACATGGAAATTAATTAATTGATTGACTTCAGCAGCTGCTGCTCCATGACACAGTGGCCAAATGGGCTTTTCGTAAACAGATTACTGTTTGACATAATTTGTAGGCGTGTGTGCTTCTCCCGCGCTTCACCCCGCCCCCATCTGGCGGCCAAAAAACATGCAACAAACAGTTGCATGTTCGTGTGCGTCAAGAAAGCTGAAAGCAACACACACACACACAAATTGATGCGGAAATGCAGATAAAAAATCAAAGAGACGGTGAAAATTGAGAGGAAAACCTTTGGAAAATTAATGAGCTCCAAGCAATGCGGACATTGTTAAGGAGAAAAACATTTTTCCTTCTTCATTATTGGAGAAAAAACTTAAAAAGGAAAGGATAGAATGAGCGACGTCTAAATATTTGGAAATAGTGACTGAATCTTAATCTCACAGTGAACAACTAATTGAAAAGGCTTTTATTTAGCCGCACATCAATCAGATCAAGAATCATTTATCAAATCCAATCAAAACAAAGCCAAAACAGCGGATGCAACCAGAAATTAAATGTTGAACCAGAGAACAATAAATAAACTGTAAATAATATTTGTAAATATACCTTCAATTCTTACGTTTATAATGTACTGAAATCAGCTCACTTGCAGTGAACATTTGTATATTTATTTAAGTTTTAATTCACTTCACTTTGACCCTATTACAGTGGGCTGCAAAGGGTAGTAGCAGTACACATAAATCAACAGAAATACTTTGAAGCTAAGAGAAAAACTAGGTAAAATATAGAAAAACTATTTCCCAACACAGCGTCAAATGGAAAAACTAAACCACGGCAACAACAAAACACCGAGAGGCACCTACAATAACACGAATTATAGCTGCTACAAAAATTACCAGGTAAACGTTTCGCTTTTCATTTTACACCTTCCACAAAACACACAACAACAAGTAGGCAGCCAAGCAGCAGACAGACAGACACAACCTCTCCTCTTTGCCCTTCTGAAAGGGAGCCCTTTCCATTTCCATTTTCATTTTCCATTTTCTGCTGGTTGTAAACAAATCAAAAGGAGGTCAATCCATATTGGCAGAATTAAGTGGAACAAACACAGAGCACCCCACAATTGATTCGAAGATTCGGTGATGAAATGTTTACAGAACTTGCAACTTAAGTTGATGATTGCAAAGTAGCAAATGCAAAGTGAACTCACTTAGTGAAAGAAAACGAAGGGGAAGCTATGTTTGCGATTTCCTCAATAAGTTCTATAGTCTGATTATTGTGCTATAAAAAACGGCGGAATGAATTCGACCATTTATAAAACTGTTAATCAAGATTTAAGCATTTCCAGATGAGATCATGCCAACGGGGAGCTTGTTCAGTGAAGCAAGTGAATCAACGATCGAGAATGTTGTAATTAACTGAAGAGGAAAACCTTAAGCTCAAACTCGGAGAAAAAGTATAGAAAATACATGGCAGAATAACGGAAAATACTATTATAACACCCCTGAAAAGATGGTAAAGAAAAGTAATCAGTGTCATGAGGGTCGGGGCGAAGTACGAGGCCATTATAAGTTATCCACAAACATATTCTTATAGTTCCAAGAAATTCCATTCCTTCATACGTATATACCAAAACAATCAAGCACAATTATGCTGCATTTTCGGGAATTCATTCTGAAATTAGTTTAAAAACTGGTTTACATATATACCCATACAATTAACATTTTTCATCGCAGGATCGTGTTGGAATAAGCTTAAAATATTCACATTCATAAAATCAATAATTATAGATATTTTAATAATTTCGAAAAATATAAGTTTAAAAATCTCATAACTAAATCAAAAATTCACTAATTTCAATTCGGAAAGCTTTCCTATGTTAGTTTTTTTAAGGTTAACAAATCTGCATACTCCGTTTGAAATGTAAAAAAAAAATAATTTTTTATCATATTTTTGTTTGTTAATTTTAAGGATTATAAAATTTGAAAAAAAAAAAAAAAATTGGCATAAAATTTTTTTCTTTCCTGAGTGCCTAGAAAGATTTCCCTGTTGATGCTGATCAAGAATATATAAGGATTATAGGGTCGGAAACGTCTCCTTCCAAAATTATAAGCATCTCACTAAAATTATGATACATTATTTTTAATAGATATTCACCTATATTTTTATGGGACTATTTTTCTAGAAATCAAAGTTTAAAATACTCATAACTAAGTCAAAAACGCACTAATTTTAATTCGGAAAGCTTTCCTGTGCTAGTTTTTATTAGGTTAACAAATCTGCATACTCCGTTTGAAATGTTAAAAAAATTTATTTTTTATCATACTTTTTGTTAGTTTTAAGGATAATAAAATTTGAAAAAAAAGGCCGAAAAATTTTTTCTTTACTGAGTGCCTAGAAAGATTCCCCTGTTGATGCTGATCAAGAATATATAAGGATTATAGGGTCGGAAACGCCTCCTTCCAAAATTATAAGCATCTCACTAAAATTATGATACATTATTTTTAATAGATATTCACCTATATTTTTATGGGACTATTTTTCTAGAAATCAAAGTTTAAAATACTCATAACTAAGTCAAAAACGCACTAATTTTAATTCGGAAAGCTTTCCTGTGCTAGTTTTTATTAGGTTAACAAATCTGCATACTCCGTTTGAAATGTTAAAAAAATTTATTTTTTATCATATTTTTTGTTAGTTTTAAGGATAATAAAATTTGAAAAAAAAAGGCCGAAAAATTTTTTCTTTACTGAGTGCCTAGAAAGATTCCCCTGTTGATGCTGATCAAGAATATATAAGGATTATAGGGTCGGAAACGCCTCCTTCTAAAATTATAAGCATCTCACTAAAATTATGATACATTAATTACCAATATTACCAATACATTATTACCAATATTTTTATGGGACAATTTCCTAGAAATCAAAGTTTAAAATACTCATAACTAAGTCAAAAACGCACTAATTTTAATTCGGAAAGCTTTTCTGTGCTAGTTTTTATTAGGTTAACAAATCTGCATACTCCGTTTGAAATGTTAAAAAAATTAATTTTTTATCATATTTTTTGTTAATTTTAACGATTATAAAATATGAAAAAAGAGGCCAAAATTTTTTTCTTTCCTGAGTGCCTAGAAAGATTTCCCTGTTGATGCTGATCAAGAATATATAAGGATTATAGGGTCGGAAACGTCTCCTTCCAAAATTATAAGCATCTCACTAAAATTATGATACATTATTTTTAATAGATATTCACCTATATTTTTATGGGACTATTTTTCTAGAAATCAAAGTTTAAAATACTCATAACTAAGTCAAAAACGCACTAATTTTAATTCGGAAAGCTTTCCTGTGCTAGTTTTTATTAGGTTAACAAATCTGCATACTCCGTTTGAAATGTTAAAAAAATTTATTTTTTATCATATTTTTTGTTAGTTTTAAGGATAATAAAATTTGAAAAAAAAGGCCGAAAAATTTTTTCTTTACTGAGTGCCTAGAAAGATTCCCCTGTTGATGCTGATCAAGAATATATATGGATTATAGGGTCGGAAACGCCTCCTTCCAAAATTATAAGCATCTCACTAAAATTATGATACATTATTTTTAATAGATATTCACCTATATTTTTATGGGACTATTTTTCTAGAAATCAAAGTTTAAAATACTCATAACTAAGTCAAAAACGCACTAATTTTAATTCGGAAAGCTTTCCTGTGCTAGTTTTTATTAGGTTAACAAATCTGCATACTCCGTTTGAAATGTTAAAAAAATTTATTTTTTATCATATTTTTTGTTAGTTTTAAGGATAATAAAATTTGAAAAAAAAGGCCGAAAAATTTTTTCTTTACTGAGTGTCTAGAAAGATTCTCCTGTTGATGCTGATCAAGAATATATAAGGATTATAGGGTCGGAAACGCCTCCTTCTAAAATTATAAGCATCTCACTAAAATTATGATACATTAATTACCAATATTACCAATACATTATTACCAATATTTTTATGGGACAATTTCCTAGAAATCAAAGTTTAAAATACTCATAACTAAGTCAAAAACGCACTAATTTTAATTCGGAAAGCTTTTCTGTGCTAGTTTTTATTAGGTTAACAAATCTGCATACTCCGTTTGAAATGTTAAAAAAATTAATTTTTTATCATATTTTTTGTTAATTTTAACGATTATAAAATATGAAAAAAGAGGCCAAAATTTTTTTCTTTCCTGAGTGCCTAGAAAGATTCCCCTGTTGATGCTGATCAAGAATATATATGGATTATAGGGTCGGAAACGCCTCCTTCCAAAATTATAAGCATCTCAATAAAATTATAGTACATTATTTTTAATAGATATTTATCTATATTTTTATGACAATTTTATCTAGAAATCAAAGTTTAAAATACTCATAACTAAGTCAAAAACGCACTAATTTTAATTCGGAAAGCTTTCCTGTGCCAGTTTTTATTAGGTTAACAAATCTGCATACTCCGTTTGAAATGTTAAAAAAATTAATTTTTTTATCATATTTTTTGTTAATTTTAAGGATTATAAAATTTGAAAAAAATTGCCAAAAAATGTTTTCTTTCCTAGGTGCCTAGAAAGATTCCTCTGTTGATGCTGATCAAGAATATATATGGATTATAGGGTCCGAAATGACTCCTTTACAGAGTAATGAACTTTTAAATAAAATTATAATACCCTGCAATGCGTATAAACAAACAAACAATAGTAAGGAAATGGTTGAGATGACCTGGCAGAAATCTCTCTTTTCAAGCTCTCTTTCCCAAGCTTATTTTTCTGACCCAAAAATTAAGAAGAAAAGATCGGATAGATGCACTCAATTGTGTTAATAGAATTCGAATATTAACAATCACCCAGATTCTTGGTTATAAAAAAAGAATAATTTCCAACTTCCTTCAACATAGTTTTCATACACATACGAACCTCTTATGTGGTAGAGATATTCGGCCTGAAAAGCCGTTAAATTTTCGATCTTCGGTTAGGCAATTTGGCTCTTAAGTGACCTAAACCATCCCACTACTAATGAGCCATTAACACGCTTATCTCACAGAGTGCCGAAAGAGGAGGAAACCTGGCTAAAATACGAGCCCCATGACCGAAAGACCTCGCCAAAATTGGCCACGCACATGAGATGAGTTTTTTTGCGATTTTGTTGGCCCAAAGAGGAGACCCGCCGACTCGGCTCGGCACGTGAGGATCGGCGCTAAAAGCCAAATCACTTTGGGGTCAAATCAAAAGGGGGAAAATGAAAATGAAAGAGGCGAGCGACGAGTGGAAAATAATATGAATTTCCTCAATTAGATTTCTCAGTCTCTGACCCCGAACAAGGCACGAAATCGAACGGGGAAAATCGAAGGGAAACGAATGCAAATCGCATTAAGACGCGCATTTAATCTGCTGCAAGGCATCGCCTTAACCCCGCCCGAGGAAAATGCTGGGAAATGGGCAAAATGGGGTGGGAAATGTGGAAGGAAGAGCATAAACTGTACAGCCTTAAACGGTTTTCTATTTCTTGTCTGTGTTGGTTCAGCGGGTCAGCGAGTGGGAGAGCGGCAAATCGGCACATCAGAGAATCAGGAAAGCGAAACGATAGATGAATGGAATATGGAAACCAATATATAAAACAACAATTTCATTCAAGTCGGAAAGCGAGGAAATTGTCTAACGTTAGGAAAATGAGTGGAAAGAAGAGCCTGTTCAAGTGCCATCAGTTGTGGAATTTGGGACAAATAGCTCCTCTCCCCTCCACTCTTTCTCGAGTGGAATGCAATATAAATAAATACCCCGCACCTCATCGAGTTTTATTTTTAGGAGCTGCAATTGAAAACTGAAGTGTGAAGGAAGACGGTAACTTGCAATCACCATTCTTAAGAAATAAGAAAATATTAATATACAAATTAATTACTATAAGAAAATAAACTATCTTAATGTAAGAATAGTCCTTTTACTCGTTATGTCACCTATCACATGCTTTTTCTGCTCCCATATATCAATCAATAGCATTTTTCTGCGCCTTTTTTCACCTTTTTATCGCTTGCCTCTCAGTTTTCTGCACTCTACAGATATCAAAAGCGATTGATAGTTAAGCACCCACGCACATCAGCAGAAACAACAACAATTGAGATGCAGAGTTACACACACACAATCCCAAGCAAAGAGAGTGGTAGAGAAAAGTGGGAGAGAAAAGAGGAGCAAGCGAAAGAGAGCGAGCCCAACAAATATTATCGCAGTTATTACGAAATCGCAATCGAAACATAACGGTAGATAGCAAAGCACCACCACTACAGTAATAAAATTGAAATGGAGTGCGACGGACAGGGGGTTGGTACTGGCAAGTGGGAGTGAGGCAGAAGAAACTCAATGATCTGGCGCGCTCGCTCTCACACTTGCTGACTGCACAACTTGCAGTTAAAAGAGAAAGAAGAAGCACAAATAAGAAAGACAAAGTGTAACTGGCAAAGCGAACGAATAGCACGAAGCAGAAGTCAAGAACAAAAGTTGCCCGCCAGCGAAAGAAAATAGAAGAAGCAGAAGAGGAACAAACATACAACACACAAACACACTCTCAGAATTACAGGAACGGAGGAAAGAGAGCACAGGCGGTCCTCCTTTAAAAGTTGCTCACTTTGTGCAAACTTACAAATATAATTTTGTTCTAATTTTTGCAATGATATAGTCAACTTACTTTGATTTTTGCAGCCACGCATGCGCTGAATGGCTTTTCTTCCAGCTCCTACAGATTCCAATTGGAGTTTGTACCCCGGCTGCGAAAACAGTTTTTTTCTTCTCCCTGCTTTTGCTTTACTTCCACACACATACACACTTAATTGCGCACATGCACACACATATACAAGTGCACGCACTGCAGGCGGCTGCGGTGTATTTGGCTTCACCCTATTCAGGGCCGCCTTCTCCAGTGATTTTCACACTTTTCCAGCAACCGCGGTTTTAGCCTTTACTTCCATAACTCTTGGTCGCCCGCTTCGATCGGATTCTTGAATATTTTTCACATGCACTTTAGGCGACGCCACACAGACACCACTCACACATAACACGGCCAGATGCGGACGATGCGAGCGAGAGCGAGGCAGGGAGACACCAGAAACCGACACAAGTTGAATTTGCGTCTGCTTCCTTTTTGCACATTCTCCGTCTGTCGCCGTTTCTTAATTTTATTCTCGCTCTTCGGCACTTCTTAGCGGCTTGACTGTTTGCAACTCACTTTACTCACTAAAACATAAAACACGACTTTTAGACACGCGGCGGATTCATCACTAGTTCAATTCGGCACTGGGCAAAGCGGCGGCGGTCGCACTTTTCACGATTCCTTCGAATTTGTAATTTGTTTCGGAAAATTGCCAAGAGCTCGACGCGCTGAACGGAAGTAATCGCTGTTTTCTTTTCGATGGTTCGCCAGAGTGACCAGAGAGCCAAGGCGATCGAAAAGGTTTGCCCGCCGCAACTATACTTTTTCTAGTATTTTTTCTGCCCACGACGGTGGCTACTTGTTGTAAACCTTTTCTGGTCACTCTAATTTTATCGAAGTTTGTTTTGATTCCATATAATCTTTGTTTTTCAGCGAATTGGAAATTTGGAATTAAAAGATAGTAAAGTGATAATGTCCCACCGCCACCAGGACATTCCCATCCGCCCACGCTACGGTTACGTGGACGAGGAGAGTGGCCAGGACAATCGGCAGCGATCAGGAGGATCCGGGGTCGGAACTGGAGGGCAGACCACGCCCGCGTCCTCGTACACGGAGATTCCGTTTCTGGCCCAGTATCCGGGCGCAGTGCCGGAAAACGTACTGCAGGACCTCACGCCAACGGCGGGCCCGGGAAACGCTCTGCCCGGGACAAGTGACGAGAGCTACGTGAACCTGGACTCCGGCGCGGAGGATGGCGAGGACGAGGAACTGGACCCCGAGGAGGAGGAGGACAACAGCAACACGAACAGCAACTCTAAGGACAGCTCGGCGGGGGATGTGCAGCGCAACAGGATAAGATCGGAGAGCAGTAATATGAAGCAACGCAAGCGGGAGTGCATTCTGACCCTTTCCACGTTTTGCAGACCTTCCCTACGAGCTGGAGGGCGCCAGTGACTCGGACGGCATGCGTCACTTTGTGGCCCACGATCTGGAGGCCAAGCTGCGTGAGGGTTACTCCTCTGAGCACACCACACCATCCACCTCCGTGGCTCCCGGCATGCAGGGCGGTGGATCATCGGGCCTGCTCACGCGCCGCTTCCTGCAGTCGCGCAACGTGCCCGAGGTCGATGGCAGCGTGCTGAGCGACATTGAGCTGGAGGCCCAGTACCTGGCCAGCTCTGTAGACAACCTGCTGGAGAACCTGGGCAACCTGCTGCACTCCATTTCTTCAATCACCGCCGACAACGTGGAGGTGCACCGTAGTGCGGTCAACAAGCTGACCGACACGCTGGACGCGAACATCAAGTGCCAGTACCAGCTGCTGGCCAAGGCCGAGGAGATAACCAAGTCGATGAAGCCCACGGAGCAGCTGGGACAGCGAATGTGAGTAGGAACCTCTTCCAGAAACGCGTCTAACGATGTTTTCCCTCCCACCTGCAGAAGGGAGATCAAGCGACTGGTGGACATGCTGGACAGCACCATGTAGATGGCCCAATCCCCTGATCAGCGCAATCAAACAAGTATCTTAGAAAGTTTCTAGTCATTCCGCAAAATATATGTTAAGTTCAAGTTCAAATGGCTTTAATCTCTCACAGCTTCTCCACCTTCGCCTTAATGATCCTCAACGGATCCACGGGACGATCGTTCTTGTCCGTCTCAACCATTCCTATCCGCTTGACCACCTCCATGCCGGTGTACACTCGCCCGAAGATCGTGTGCTTCCCGTCCAGCCATTGCGTGGGCGACAGGGTGATGAAGAACTGGGAACCGTTGGTGTCTGGCCCCGAGTTTGCCATGGAAAGGATGCCGGCGCCTGTGTGCTTCAGGTCGCCGTGCAGCTCGTCGCCAAACTCCGCGCCGTAGATGGAGGCACCGCCCCTGCCCGTGCCGGTGGGATCACCTCCCTGTATCATGAAGTCCCTGATGATGCGATGGAACACCACGTTGTTGTAATAGCCTCTTCGGGACAGCTCGGCAAAGTTCCGGCACGTGTTGGGCGCATGTTTCCAGTACAACTCCACTGTGATTTCACCCATGCTTTGCAGTAAACATTTTTGAGTTAGTTTAATCCAAATAGTAAAGAAATCACCCTTACCTCGTTTCCAGAGTCACAAAGTGTGGCTGCCAGGCCTTGTCTGGAATGCCAACAGAGTTACCGGCATCAGTTAGAGACAGCATTTTATTTAAATGAAGTTAAAATTGCAATTCGTCAATTGTTTACGCTGTGCTGCCAGTGTGACCCACTCAAAAATGAATAATCAAAACAAAGCGAATATAAATTCGGTGGGGTCACACTCGAGGTCTTGACATGCGCGGTGCTGCCAACTATCGGTCGTCATATATAGCTGGACATCGATAACTCAAAACATGTTTTTCACCCGAAATAAACGTTTTAAAAAAATTTAAATAATATTAATATTTCTTTTTCTGCTTGGATGAGAGCTGGTCTGTTAATGAATTTTATTTCCTACATAAGAATTCTACATGCATCTGTAAACTTGTAAAATGCTAAATTCTGGTAATTGCTATCCACCCGGCAGAATCCGAGAGAGAAAAGAGCGCCTATGTTACGAATTTAAAAATTTACATACGATTCGACCCCATGTATCTGCAAACGTGTCAAATTATCATCTAGACGTGTATGATGTACAATGTTAAATAACAGCTGCGGAATTCAGAGTGACCAAAAAACAAGTATACAAAAAACACCAAAAAAGAAAGCGAAATACCGATATTTGCCAGGTCCAACCGCCTCGGTCACACAGTTCTATGGCGGCCGATAAAAAATAAAACACGGAAAAAGGCACGGAAAAAAACGGTGGCGAAAAATTGTGTTTTGCGCGTGCGGGAGTGAGAAATAGCGACGGAAAATATAACCATGGCGTGTGTTTTTTTGCAATCAAGAGTTTCCACGACAGCACATCGTCAATGAAGCTGAGAAGTAAGCTAAAATTTAAAAGCAATATTCAATTACCACGTCTGTTGTGTGTGAGTGTGAGTGTAGCGTGTTTTTTTGTTGTGTTTGCTGGGCGAACCAGGAGAAGAAGCAGAGAGAAGAGAAACTCTCGAAAATGAATTAAAAACGATGAACTCAAAGTAGCGCACGTACTGTGTGTATGTGTGTGTGTTTGTGTGCGTGCGAGTGCGAGTGTGAGTGAGAAAAGCCAAACGCAAACGAGATAGACAGAGAGAAACAATTTTCAATTGCATCTTTAACTTGTTTTCTCCATTGGAACTTGTGTTTTTAGGCTGCCTTTTGTTATTAGCAATTTGCTGCACAGGGTGACTCGGGCGAAAATAAACGGCCTATGCTGGGGGTGTTTCCTCTCTGTGCGTTTTCAATATGGGAAAACAGAAACGTTTTCCCAGTGTTTCCCTCGCATGCGGGTGCGTATCCTGCCCCTTCCCCTGTCTAGGAAAGGCTGCTTGTGATGAAACTCCCCAGCTAGAGGTGCCTTCGAAAATTAAGTCCCATTTACAGAGTTTTAAACAATGGAACCCTTATATAGAGTATCTATGTTTTTCTTTATTATTGTGTTCCTTATGGATAGAAAGATACAGTATTTGCTAATTAAACGGGAATTACAATAGTCTTATTTAAGAGATTTAAATCAGTATAACTCCAACAAACCATTGTTTTGAAATTAAAAAGTATTTTAGAGGGCTAAAAGTAATGAATACCAAAAATAATGAACGAAACAGTTTGTATTTGCAATTTAAAATTTCAAAATCTTTACGCTTTCTGTCTTATATCCACTTGGGGTTCCTTTATTGTTTGGGATTTATCGTCAACTCTTTTACTTCCTTTTCTGCTCTTTGCATTTATCAAAACAAAATGAAAACAACAACAGCTCGCAAACGGAAGTCACTCTTTATACTCCATCCCCCCCTTCTCTCTTTCCTCCCACTGCTCTCTCTTTAGCCCTCTTGTCCTGCTGCAGTGTTGCCCGTCCAGCATATTTAAGCTAGATCTAGCTTTCAGCCTTAAATATAGCTTATATGGAATCGGGAAATTCGAAACATTTTATTTTTAGAATTTAAGTTTTCAATTCGGAATATCAGACGTTCATATCATAGACATAGCTGCACATTTAAAGCTTGTATTTTTTCATAATTAAACTCATTTTAGCTTAGTTATACTCAGAATACGGTCGCTCATCACCTGACAACACTGTCCTGCTGTGCCGCTGCATCGTCATAATCAAGCAGCTCGGCATTTGTCGACTCATCAAAGACACCGCCGCCGGCTGCTCTTGCCCTCTCTCTCTCTCTCTCTCTCTCTCTCTGTCTACCTTGTCCGCTCTCAGCAGGACAAAGAGAGAGCGGGAGAGCAAAGCAGGATACCTAAAGAAAGAGATAGAGGGATGTAGAGGGGTTTTTTATGTAAATCCTTTAAAGGGAAATTGTTGCACAACTTTAACGAGGCAGGGGGAAAGGTGGTGTTTAACTGCTTGTGGGTTTTCCCAGCTTGTCCTGCTCTCTCTCTCTTCCCCCCACTTTGGCAGCTGTCAATTAGAGCTTACAAGAAAGAAAAGAAAAACAAAACCCATCGACGCTTCCATATGTTAGGTGCGCTCCACCCACGATCTTCCACACCCCTTCCAGGCTTCCTGCTTCCCGCTTCTCGCGATTTCAGACCCCTTCCACGCTTCCACTCACCCAACAGCTGTTTGGAAAGTTTACCAAACGAGATTACTAAAGTGGGGTGCGGGAAATGGAGCAGTAAGGGGCGGTAGCTTTATTGGCCTGTAATTGATGCCCAGGCTGCCAGCCATATTGCTGATTGAATTGCGGCGTTGACGCTCCGGGGGCAGGGAGTTGTGGAAACAGCGAGGAAAATAGAGCTGCCTGCTGACGTTGGCACTAAACCACTTTTAGTGTGAACCTAATCGAGGTTTCTTGTGGGAAAACCCCACCGCGGGGGTCCACAGACTCATAGCATATCCTGCTGAGCGCTCAATGACAAATCCCGAAAATCTATCCAAGCTTTCGCCACATTTGAATGTTAGTTACATCAAGAAAGGATTCCGTGGTTCTAGAACTCCTTCTTATTGCATTTAAAAACTCTATTTCTACATATAATATATTAAATTAAAAATTAAAGAAAAAATTTAAGGGAATGATGAAGTCACCTCTTTTCCTTTTTGGAATATAAAATTATTGCCTACTAGATTTTTCTGTGGCTTCCCTTCCAATTGTTGAAGTTTCTATTGAATTATAACCACATTCTTGAATAATTACCCCTGATTCCTTGCCGAAGAACGCTTTCCTTTTGTTAACCCAAATTCGATCAAATTATTCAGTTCTGCGGCGGAAACCATATGTTTTTCTTTGATCCTTTACAGGGAAACCAAAGATTTGCACCTGGCGTCACCTCTTGACCCTTTTGCTGTTCTTTTCCCCCTTTTCCGCTCCTACAAAACTGAGGGTGGGTGAAACTATAACGGTCCCTTGTGTTATAAATATGTGTGTGTGTGTAATTAAGTCTGCCCACGACGCAACTTTTGCCACTGCGTCGCTTTTTTTTTTGCCCCGCCGGCTATCCAACCACTTTGGCCCATTCGCACCCACCTCAACCCCAACCCTTCCGCACCACAATAAACTATTTCGCAAGGTGCCCCTTTTGCCGGCTCTCATCTAGTAGCGACAGCCCCCAACCCCCTGCCCCCTGCCGCCTCCGGTTTCTGCTGCCGACGCAAATCCTTACGTGTCAAATGGGGATCCCCCTCTCACACTGCTGGCGGGTGGCGGGTGGCGCTCGAGGTGGCGACATCCACGTAAGCAGTTGAGCCAAGAGTGAGTCTTCCGACGAAGGGAATACCCCATATTTTCAGATCTCCTTCTGTAATTGTAGGGAATGTGAAAGCGTAGAAAATCAAAGTTTTTCGCACCCTATTCCGCGCTCTGCTACTTAAAAACAGTTTCTGCAGACTTTTAAGATTCACTACGTTTATTTCTTTTTAAAATTTGCAACTCTACTAAAACCCATGCATACCTCTGGTATCCTTGTGGGTAGCAAATGAAGGAAAAACCAAAACAACAACCACGGCGAAGGAAAGCAAAAATAATTTCGCGATTTGTCCCCCGGGCAGAGCTTTAAAAAAGTCGCAGATTGGCAACACGGCAAAGAGTGAGGGGGTATGAAAGGAAGAGATGGAGAGAGGTGGAGAGAGAGAGAGAGAGAGAAAGAGCTTGGGGCTTGCGCAGACGCCGGGCAAAGAGTGGCGCTGGCTGGCTCTCTTCTGTTTTCCGGCTCTGTGGCAACAAAGTTTCGGGTCTTGGCTTGGCTTCAGAGTCTCCACAAAAGGCTTCGCGAGCAGACGTTGCACGCCCCAAATGGCAGCTATATAGCTTAGCACAAGCAGAAGGCTATAGCCACCGAAGAAAGTACACTCTGAAGAAAGCCGCCGCGAAGGGAACAGAAAAGATATATACACTTGGGTATATATGTATGTGGAAGCTGCTAAAAGAGGTGCAAAAGAAATTAAAATGCATAAATAAACACCTGGCAGGTGTTTGTGTCCGTGTTTGTGCTTGGATTCATTTGTGTGTGTGTGTGTTTCTGTGCGGTGAAATATTACGAAAGAAAACCTTTTATGTTTTGCAATTTTCCTACGAACAAATCAGCCAACAGCCAAACATAAATATTAATTTCGGTTACACCCAAAAATGGGATGATGATGATGATGATGATTGTGATGGACAATAACAAAAACAACAGCAACAGCAACAAGAAGCTGTGCAAACTTGTTTTATGCCCGGTTTCACCTTCTTCTTCTTCTCTCTTGTTTTGACGTCTGCGCCGGGACGGCGACGCTGACTACTCTGCTGACGTCGACGTTGTTAACTAAATGTCGTCTTATTAGTCAAGAGCCTAAAGAGCCTGCGGGTACTTACAAAGAGTCTTTCCAAAAAATATGTTGCAAAAGCCTCTAAAAAGTCCAAGTTCGAAAGCAAGTTTTAACTCATCATTTCTTCTATGATTTTCAAATATTCCAACACAATATCTTTTCTATTACCTTTATTCAACACCTTGTAACTGCCACAGCTTTAAGCCTAATTTAATGTCTATTTGTGCATTCCCAGAGTAATTACTAACTTATGAATCGATTTCCTATGGGTTAATAAGCAATCTAGGGATTTGGATTTTTCCCATAACTAAGCTTGTTCCATGGGTTAATCCTTTTAAGGGTGTATCTGATTTAGGCCCTATTGGGGCCTAGCAGCAGCTGCATTTCAAAAATCCATTCAATAACACACACTCTATCCCGCTCGCACTCTGTTAATAGCTTTGGAACCGGCTTTTTGTTTGATTTAATTTGGTCGTTATTCTTTTTTGATGTTTTTCGGGTTTTGTTGGTAACGAAAGTTGCCAATTAGGTTCAATTTCGAGGGCTTTGTAGAATATATTTTTTAGCAAAGTGCGTAGAAAAAGAGTTTGGCTGTGTGTGTATGTGTGTATCCGTGTGAGCCAGAAGTTCGTGTGTACGTGTTGGGTCGCTGTTTTCGTGCCTGTGTACAATGGGCCAAGTGCGTAATCTCAAAAATGTGTTTTTTATTGTTGTTTGTTTTGTTCGCTCTCTTTTGTGGTTCTCTTTATTATTATTATTTTCATTTTGTTTTTTTTCGACACCCAAATTGTGTTTTCGCCCTCCGCTTGCTATTCTTGTTTTTATAGTTTGTGCCTCTCTCTATCTTCCACTCAGTTTTTTGCGTAGTTTAAATGTTGATTCGAGCGAAAAAGCATATTAAATTACAGTGAACTCAGGCACAGTGGTCTGGTCTAGTTGCTTCCTGAAATAATATTTAAAAGCCTCCCAGCGAATCCCCTCTGTGGTCTGATAATTATTATGTTTTGGTCCGTTCCTTGGACAACAACATATTTGAATGGAAATTTTCCCAAAACTAATTAAACTAAAAATGTGTTCAAAGGTGGGCGAGTGTCTGCGTGTGTGTTGCTGTTTTTGTACGTGATTTATTTGAGATTCCATTCCAGTACAGTCTGTATTTCTTAAAACTAATCGAATTTCTCTTTTCATTTTCTTTCCAGATTCTCTTTTAATTTGGTATAAATTGTATTTGTCTTGAAATAAGTAATATTACTGTAAATATATATTCTACGTATCGGGTTTTACGCGAAAAGTTGAAAATAATGAAAAGACCCACATAAATAATAATGATAAATAGAAATTAGCAAGAGATCACTCAAAATTCGAAAAGTGGAATCGTTGCATTTTTTTGTACAAACACGTAGTTTGTAATAAGCCGGAACCAAACGGAGCCGACCGGAAACGGAAGTAAAACTCAAATGACAGCCAACTGAGTGCAAGGACGAGAGCAGACCACGCCGGAGCGGGATAGCGTGCGCCAATGAAAACGTCCCAACAGACGAGAGCGTCCGATTTCGTTGACTACGCCGCCGTTGCCGGAGGAGGAGGAGGAGTTGGAGTTGGGCTTCCAGGATCAGGATCAGCAACAGCATCAGCAGGATCGGTAGCTCGATCGGTATCGGGCTTCGGTGCGCTACTAGGAGCGGGACTGTCGGCCAGAGCGGTGTCCTTCTACGGCTGTGATCTAACGGTAACGGCAACCGCGGACGAAACGCGTCGTCAGCAACAGCAGCAGCAGCAGCAACTCGTGCAGCGGCAACCTACAACATCATCGGCAGCATCAGCAGCATCAGCATCAGTATCAGCGACCAGCAAGCGAAAACGTCAAACAGGTGAGTTCCGAAAAGATATAATTTTCAGGTTGTATGATATCAAAATGGGAGTTTAGAATTTTAAATAAATATGTGCAATACAGACTTGTGGGTAGTGATCGATTTTTTTCGATAGTCTTTTTAGAATCGGTTTTATTTTTACCTATCGAAAAGAACAAGAACAAGAACGTTACAAAATCAGGTCAGTTAATTGGACCTTTTCCTTCTTTGATTAAAGATTTAAAGGGGAAAAGATGAATCATTCGGAATTTTTTGTTCAATTTCCTCAGCCTTTGATTGCACTCTGCTGCTGTGATGGTACTCATCGATTATTGTGACAATCGCTTGATTTGCTTGAGTTATCGTTATCACACACGCGCTGTGGCAAATAAACCGTTGTTATTAATACATATACTAGGCGCAATATTTATTATTATTGGTTGCCGTGCCGTAATGCTGCTGCTTCTTCTTGTCGGAACCTTATCGCCCGGTTCGCCCTGCTCTCTGGCACTCCCCCAACCCGCCGCGGTTCCTTTTCATTGTTGATTATCACAATAGACGCCATGGCAACTTTTTTTTTTGTTTTTGTACGGGCGGGCGAGAAGGAGAGGAGCGATAACTCACATGGTTTGTCGCCGTTTCTCCTTCCGTTGACTTGTTGTATATTTTGTATTTTTGGGTTTGCGTGGACATTCCCAGACGGTGTTCCATCCTGTTTGGCCGCCGCCTTCTTCGTGCTGGATCCAATTGCGTTTGCATGCTCTCGAACATGTCGTCGTCTGTCTCAGGGAAACCCCCCGCGGAAAAATCCCTCTAAATTCGTGTTTATATTTTCATCATAGCCCTAAACTTTGTTCTCTTCTGCATGGCTGCCTTACTTTTGGGTTTTATTACTATTATGAGTTATTGCCTGATATCTCAGGCACACACACACACTCACAAGGCCGCTTCGTATTTCCCAAGCCAATTCAACGTCGCTCATTGAAAATTCCATCGGACGCAATTACCACCCCAATTGTCTCCCAATCGAGCTCCTCCTTTGCCCCTCCCATTCTTCTCCTGCTCTGTGCTTTCTGTGTGTTTCTCCTTCGTTCGTTCGGTTTATTTATTTTTCGCTTATTGCGACTTATAAAAATGTTTCTGTTGTTGTTTGCGCTTTCCATTCGCTCGCTTTTCGCTTGTTGTCGTCATCGCAGTT
Organism: Drosophila serrata; assembly: GCF_035046125.1. Classification (NCBI taxonomy): domain Eukaryota; kingdom Metazoa; phylum Arthropoda; class Insecta; order Diptera; family Drosophilidae; genus Drosophila; species Drosophila serrata. The sequence continues at coordinate 64,863 of NW_028257070.1, read as the reverse complement.
CTGGAATATTTTTTATTGTTTTCTTTTTATTTCTATCTTCTCTGATAATTTTGTCCCCTAATATTTTTTTTTTTTGTTTTCCCCCTCTGCGAATTTTGTTTATCTCTGGTTCTGGTTTGGTCGTGTTTGGCTTGACACAAAACGAGAAAATACTTTTACACATTTTTCGCTATTTCTTGGGATCTCTTGATAAGCCCTGTTTTTAATGAGATTCTTTTAATTTTTGTTTTGTTTGTCCCCAAATACTTTGGCTAGATAGGGATAGGGGTGTTCATATGGCCATATATGGATTTTCCGACAGTTTGTTTATTTTTATTTCCATAATCTTATCGGCCGGAAAAGTTGGAAATTAATTTGAGGCAAAGATAGTAGAAGCAACAATGTTAATATAGTTTGTGTTGACTTATTTCCTGAATGTTCCAATTCAAATGTAATTGGAAATGTAAATAGTACGTGATATGTGTGATACCTTAGAGATTCTACCTAGAAACAGCTCAATAATTAGTATAATTTACCTTAAATAAATAATAATTTAACAAATAAAAATACTTTTTCGCTTACTACTGAGTGGAATTTATAAGTTGTTGCTATCTATCCTGTATTCAGCACTCTTCCTCGCCTTGCCTGCAATGTACACAGTTTCAAAATTCATGAAATTGTTTGGCAAATTGTTAATTTTGATAAAGAAAACTATTGTAGACTTTCTACAGAATGTACATGTGAAAATCTCAGCGAGAATGAGCTCAGCTTTCTTCTCTCAGCCTGTATTTTTCTCACCTTGTGCCCTCCCATTTTGCCCTCATTAACTTCTCGCTCAGAATTCTCGACTTCCTCTGCGGTTCTTCTGGCCACCTTTCTTCAGTCTCCCTCGACTTTCCGTCGATCAGCGGCATCAAAAGTTTCCGCTTACTTTGTTGCCTTTTCAATATATTGTTGTAGCTCGTACTTTCGCCCATAAATCTCCGCCGGTTGCTAATAATTCCAGTAGAGAGTGCGCCCAAACCTCGCAGATCTCTTCCTCCGCTCCTCCGCTCTCTTCGCTTTTCGCCTGGAAATATCGGATTGAGTGTGAGTGGGAAGGATTGGAAGGAATGGAGCTTAGGCAGCTGCGCGCTATCCAATCCAGCCGGTCTCCTATCTCTTGCTGGCCTCTCTTTCTCCTGCCCCTCTTTCTCCTGCTTCTGCCTGTCTGTCTGTCTGTGTGGGCGTTCTTCTTCTATTTCGCAATTTCTCCCGCCGCACACACGGACCCACAGCACACCACCAACAGCAAGACTATAACCGGGGCTCCTCCTCCGTCCTGCTTAAAGCTCTAAGGATCTAGGGATGCTATAAATTAAAGAAACTCTTCCGCAATCTATCTGGAAGACAGGGTACTTTAAGACATTGGTCTAATTTGTTCAGCTTCTCCTCTTTTTTTTTCTCTTGGTGATGTTTTATTCTGTACGGCAGAGATGGCAGCGTGAGATGTGTGCTTATTAAAGGTGTGATTTTCGGCTGATACAGATACAGAAACAGATACAGATACAGATGGCAGGTAAAATAAGGGAAAACCAGTAGTCGGTAACCCGGTTCTTGAAGCGCTACCTAGATAACGTTGTGGAGCATAATCTCCGAACAGGTTCCACACACAGAGCCGTCTGTGTCTGGGTTCCCGAAAACAGGTTCCACACAGACCTCGTCGAACTCGAACTCCCGGAACACCAGACTCCCAAACGGAAAATTGGTACACGCGTGCATCTCTCATTAAACCCAAGACGGGCGTTCTCCTCTCTCTTTTTGGCATCCATTCCCCGTGTCCCTTTCTTTCCTTGCAACTCATTGTAGTTTTGGCCTTTGTCGCTCTCGTTTTGGTTATGCGATACGTTAATGGCAACGTTATGTGCGTGTTTTCTTTTTCGGTACAGAAAATAAACAGTCCAAGAAGGTTTCTTCTCAGACATGCTACCATTTTACCATGTTCTGCCCACGCACAGAGGAAAAACCTCACGTATCAATCATTCGTCGTGCTTCTGACAAGGGCCAAAAAGTTCAACCTAATTTAAATAGAATTTATTGATAGCTGAACGCCTAATTTTTTTGTTAAGCATCACCTGGCGAGTCGATTTAGACATGCCAGTCTGTCCGTTTGTTGTCCGCGAACAGTTTGTCCGTTTGGTATAACGAGAGTTACTTTTTGGATTTGGCCACAAACACAAAAGATTAAATGGAGTTTGAATTTATACATTCATTTACTTAACAAAGTGGGCTGTTGTTTATTACGTATTACGAAATTGTAAAATTTATATTTTCTGTTATAAAAAGATTCTTTGAATATTATTCTGTGGTTAGCATTGTTGTTGGTGTTGAAGCGTCTGCTGGCCCAGCCCAAAAATATATACCTAGATATACATATATTGTATTTGGCAGTTCGCTTGACATGTTTGTGTGTTGAAAAGACGAGAGAGAAGCGACGACGAAAAGAGGCATACGAGAAATGTAAATGGAATTTCCATGCAAGACATCACGTAGGCTCAAAGTGCACAGAGGCCACGACGAGAAACTGAAACTGGTAAACACACAATTCAAATTTCGATTTGGGTTCGGTTTTTTCGCTTTTGATACTCTATGAATATAGCATAGGTCCGTAGTGAATAATTTATGGGTGTTAAAGAGATCTGTCTGCCTCAGGATGGAGATCGAAAATTGAAATTGAGTTGTTATATCTGCTGTGCCAAGCTGGGAAAGCGGTCAGCATGAAGGGCACTCGGGAAAACTTGTGAAAACGACAGATGTCCGTGAGGATTCAGATACAGAAAACACACACAGCTCAAGCAGCAAGTCGGCAAACATTTCAATTAACCGAAACGCAAGCAAACAGCGATAAAAAGAGACAGCAGATGGCAAAAGCAAAGTTAGATAGGCAGGCAAAAATTATCTTTATTTTGTGTATATTTATTTTTTCTGCTTAGCTTTTCCCTCAATTATTTTTGACATGCCACCGAAATTTGACTTCTGGTGCTGTCAGTATATAATACATATATCCGTTGATATATGACGGATAGGGTCAGCGCTAGTTGGAGGTCGGAGCCAGAGAGATTTCCATCATTACTGGTTTAATTAACTGATTAATTCCAATTAAGTATTGTTTTTTATTGCACCTTAATTTGCTGTATTTTAATTCGAATTTCATTTTCTTCTTTCGTTACAGGTAAGCCGCAAAAGTACATCCATTTGATGATCGCCACGAATTGCTTTAAGTGAGTTTCAATATGATAATTCCCGGGGAGATCTGAACTTTTTTGTGTTTGTGTCGAGGCTTTTTCTCGTTTACGCTTGGATTGCTTTTAAGAGCCGAGTCTCTTTCTCCCTATGGATACAGTACGTATGTACACATTGAATTTCGGTTGTTGTTTTTTTGGTTGCTCAGTTGTTTGGAAATTGAATGATCGCCGGAGGAGAGTAGCAGCAACTTTGAGAAATCGGACCAGTTTCGCCTGAGAACTTGTTTCGCTGTTTTTCTGTTTCTGTGTTCGTTCATTGCGCATACAGAGCGCAATTCACCACAAAGTTGGCAGCTTTAATTGAGTTTGCAGTCCCCGAAAAACAACAAAAACAAGTGAGAACGAAGGAGAAGCTGACTTGATCGACTCGGAGTTACCTGGTACTGGGATTCATTTACATGATTGCAGTTGTTCTACAACTTTTAGGTAAAGCCCTAGACCATTTTATTCCATATAAACAACAATGTAGATAAATGAATATAATGGGATAAACACTGTGGGTCGCCTATATGTATGTGCAACTTTGTATTCTGTTGATGATAATCTTTAGATTACTTGTTATTATAGTAGAGGCAAAACACCAATTTTACATATATGTAAATCTGCTTTTCTTTCGTAGTCAAAGTTCCATTAAACAGTGATTACCCTGGGGCCCTATAATTTAATGGGTGTAATAACAGCGACTTTAATTTACCATTAAACTCCTCTCCTTTGCTTTTGCTCTTAAGTCTTGTTGATTTTAAGGAATGGCGACAAATGGAGGTCAACTTAAAATTTATAATCATAAAAGATACATCAACAAAACAAAAAATAAACAAGAAACGCGTTAAGAAGCAGCCAAAAGAAAATTCGCCAACACGAGTTTTGTTCAACACTCGTTCTTTATACATATTCCCTCTATAATGTTTAAACTTTAGAGCGGTAAACCTTGAGGTTGTTGTTGTTGTTGTTGTTGTTGTTGTTGAGCGGCTGTCAATGTCTGCGTCACTTGTTTTATTGCTTCAGTGTGTGCGTCGTGAGTATCTGTGCGTGTGACAATGCAGGGCCTTTTACTTGAATTGTATTCCACAGCGTTCCAGCAGATACTCGAACGCCGAGAGATACAAAGATACAGCCAGCGAGCGACAGTGACAGTTACAGAGACAGCTTCAGATACAGATACAGATACAGATACACGTTTACAGTTGCAGACACAGATACGTGCGACATCGTCTATGGAAATTGAGTCTAAATTGGGTTAACAAGTGTTAATGGATAGAGATCTCTCGCTCGCCGGTCCCTTTTTTTGTAACGAAAAGAACTGCATTCACATTCGAGAAAAAAGAGAGAGGAATGAGAATATTTTTTGGGAACAATACGTTAAAAGCACAAAAACAAGGTGTTTTCTGAATAGTCCCCCAAAAAGTACAGTTGTAGGGAGGGAGAAAAAAGAATTCAGAATATGAAAGCATTCAAAGAAGAAGCTTATGTCTGTGAAGCATTGAATTAAATTTTCAAGTATCAGCAGTCTCTGCTTTTGTGGTGCGTCTCGGTATCCGCTTCCCGAGTATCAATGTCGCCAGCTTTTTGCATTTTAGCTTTCAATTTCTATTTCGATCAATCAATTTTAATGAAATTTCTCAGAACTTTTTGGCAGCGCCGCCTGCAAGCTCTTATTTTAGCACCCGCAACCACCCAAAACACCTCTCCTCTCCTCGCACACACCACCATCACACCTCTTCACAAACGCGGAGGGATTACGAAAGCAGAAAGAACAAGATTAGAAGGGATTTTGAATAGAAGAATGAGATAGAGAGAGAGAGAGAGAGAGAGAAATGAAAGTGTCAGTAAAATTAAGTACAGTAAGTACTAGATGGTGGAAAAGAAGAGTTTAGAAAATTAACACAAAACTGTGATGGTATTGCTTGTGTAATTTTGTTTTTGCACTCCTCAAGCAAACCGAATTTCTTAGAACAAAAAAGATAAACACTACGCATTAATTTCCGAATAATAGCCTACATTCGAGTGGCCATTGTAACAACAAATTAAATAATATTAAAGCTGCTTAAGCCAAGGATAGATTGGGGGCCAAGAGAGGGACGGCGGAATGGGCGATGCAACAAAGTGTGATAAGTGAAAAGAAAAGAACAGAAATAAATGTAGGAGGCCCGCACCGAAATAGAATTCTCGGACTTACACAACACCAAGGGCGGGGGAGGCGGTGGGTGGTGCCAGGTAATTGGTGGGTCGCCTTTAGGCAGGTACCTTCGCTTCGTACCGTCACAACACATTAAACGCAATTATAGAAAGTCAATTGAGAAGCAGCAGAACGACCAACGACAGCAGGGAAAACGCTGAAAGGCTGCGGAAAAAAGCCGACATCAACGTGAAAAGCGGCTTGGGTTACGTACAAAAAGATACAAAAAAAGAAGAGAAAAGCTCCCGCCCCCATGAATACATATTCAACCTGTGTTGACAGGAGAGAGGAAAAACCAACCATCGCAACACGTGCCTCTATTTGCCTGTTTTGTCCAGATTGGGTCCTTTTACCCAATTACACTGGAAACAATTTGCCAAATTAAACGATTTTAAAAGGTTCAAGCATTTAATAATTTAACTGAAGTTTTCTTTATATTGACACAGCCTTATTATATTTTACATTCTTAATATACTTTTCCGAGTTTTGGGTACTGTTTTTCCGAGTGTAACATATCCCCCTGCACCTCCTGCCCCTCTGTCTGCCGATTCTCTCATTGCTTTTTGCTAATTCCATTTTGCATGCTGGGACGCCCTGCAGAGAAGTTTCTATTAAAATCCTTTCCTCGCTGCGGGAATAGATAAACAGAGAGAGACACAGAGATAGAGAGAGAGCGAAATAGGAGGAAATTAGAGATGCAGGGAAATTCATGGGGGAAAACTTAAAGTCGGTTTCGGAACAGATCTATAGCTCCTCCAGACACCTACAGAGCGTTCAGTGTAAGGTGTTTTTCCAGAGCTTAATTCGAAAATCTCTGCCGGCTTAGCAGCTGGATTTGCAGTAATTTTACCCTCCGGCATTTTTCCATGGTTTTCCCCAAAGCTTTTATTTCGCTTATCGAACTATATATCGTAGCTCTGTGTGTGTGTGTTGTTTGTTATTATTATTGTCATTTCGCTTTCTACAGGTGTGTAGTGTCGTAGTTGTTGGCCAAATTGGATGACTAATGGGAGATTTTGCCACTGTTCGCTGTGTGCTGTTGCCTGTTTTTGCCTTTTCAGCTACTCGCTATTTTTATACATTTTGCCTTCTGCTACGTTTTAAAGGCAAAACAAGTTTTCAACTGTTTTTTTCTTTTTACTCACTATTATTAATCCACGGCGGCGTGTTGTTGTTGATAGCGATCCACAAACACGCAAAATAATACAAAATTAAATACAACAAAAAAGCAAATGAAATTTTTTGGAGGTCTATTTATCTGTTCGAACAAATAAAAACAATCTATTCTTTGCCTATGTCCGGATATGGATAGATGTTATGGAGATACATTTTGGATTAGACAAATTTGCTTAGCCCCAAGGTTGAAGTGGAACGTCGTCTTCTGTGTTGTTGGTTGTGGAACATAAAAAACCTTTATATTTTATAATGTTGCCTTTAAAGCATATCGATTTTGTTTCCATGTAATCGGGTGTGCTTCATAGATTAGGGTTTCTGAAGGTTTGCAAATAGGGAAGTTGTAGATTTCAGTTTTTGAAAATAATAAAATAAGATAAAGAATAAGAATTGTTTGCTTATTTTTCGTTAATTTTCCTGCTAGTCTGGCCTCTATTCTGACATATTCTACCACGCCCCATTATTTCATTCTTAAATTATGCATTTCAAGCGGTTCAACTAAAAAGCCCAGAGAAAACCGGGCAAAATACAAAATATTGAATATGCAAAAAACATGTATAATGTTTTTTCTTTGTTTTTTTTTTGGGGGCTTTCATACTTAAGAAAAGCAAAAACTACACAGCAGAGTTATGCGACAGAAATGTGCTGCCTCCACTCCCCCTTTTTTTTTGCCCCCTTTTGCAATTTGCGTTGAAGAAAAGAAAGAGAAGGAGAGGCAAGAAGCCAAGGCGAAAGAGAGGGCAAAAATTCTCTTGTAAAACTCGTCCATAAAACGCAGATAAGAAAAGCAAAAAAGCAGAAGGAAAAATTGCAGCACAAGTGCAGTTGGGCTACATTGTTGTTGTTTTATTTGCTCTTGCGGCTGCTCTTCTTTATTATTATTATTATTTTTTTTTTTGAGAACATGTTTTGCCTTTAAGGCACACGTATACTCACGCGCACATATTTATTCTTGTCTTATTACACAAATTTAAATATTTAAAATGAAATTTTGGGAGAGGATGAGGGGAAGAAGGAGAAGGAGAAGGTGACCGTGCGCAATTAAGTTGAAAATATTCCTTGCAATTTACATTTCACGTTTTACGTTTCGTTGTTTTTTTTGGACGTGTATAGCACGCATATTTTACTTGCCTTTTTTATTTTTGTTTAATTTTTATTTGCCGCTGTTGACCGCTGAGTAGGAAAATTGTCTTAATTATACATGCTATCCATGGGTATTACATTTTAGTGGCAATTCCAAACTCATACATACATCATCAACATCAGGCGAGTTGATTTGGCCTTCTTGTTACGCAGTCTTGCTCATTCCTGCGCCTCTTTTCGCATTTAATTGCGATCACTCCCCTTTCTTTTCCCTTTCTTTATCTGCAATTGTTTTTCCTCAAGTTCTTTTCTATTATTTTGAACAGTCGCCTTTGTGGCGCTTAAAGTTTTTGTTCTGAGATTTTATATTGCTTTTCCTTTCCATTAGTTGGAAATCTATTTTGGAACCAAGCTGATTGCAATGCAAACAATAATATATGGAGTTATATAGTGTGGTAGTGGTAGTACACTTATCTTGTTCTATGTGTTGTTTACGATGTTGACTACTAATAAAGGCTGAAAGTAAAGATTTATAAGTCAAGATATTGCGTATGTTTTAAGATATTTTTTACAATTCCCCTCACCAGGAATGTGTCCTTTTTACTGGCAAAACTCCTGAGCTCGTCTCATTAAACTTGTTTGTGTGTGGCATTTGAAATCTTTGCTTTGCTTTGATTAATAATTGCAAACACAACAGCTCATTAATTATGCATTTTCGTACAATTTATGAATTTAATGTTTTACATATTTGTATAATTAATTAAATTAATGCCTATTTGTTGTGTGATGAATACCTAGTCTCTCTTATTCTCTCATTCTCTCTGTTTTGTGTGCTGCATTGCCAGAGGGGGTGGATTGGGGGGCGTAATGGGGGTACCATCCCACATCCACATTCACATTTAGCGAATGACGGCGCCAAACTTCTACAGCGGCCCACGTCAAGTGAAACTTGTCGTACGCCCCTCTGCCGCCTGTGGCTGCTGTTTGTGTCCCCCTTAGTAGTCCACGCCCCTGGCCAATGTACTTGACTGCGCCTGTGAGTCATAGTTCCATTGAGTTTGTTTGGCTCGGAGAGCAGAGTTGGCATGCTCTGCCCCAAGAAGGGTCGTCCGCAAACAATGACTCATCTGCAGGGGACCATTTAAAATAAATCTAAATTAATATGCAAATGTGTGCAGGTACATATATGGCTGCGTATAATGCCGATTTCTAAAGTCTTTTAAGGCAATAGTACGAGAGCAGTACACTCTCTTTTTAATAATATTTATGGTATATTTTTTATAAACTTGTATACTCTAGAAATATGATTTGCCTGTCTTGTTTATGTTTTTTGATGCCTTTCCTTGGGCTGTTTCTGGCCTCTTCTTCTATTAGTCATTGGCCATTCGTTTGGTGAAATGTTGCAACATAAGCACTCTCCCCCAAAGCCACCCCGAAATGGATTTTGTGGAACGATGGAAGTGATGTCAGCGGGTGCCTGTCTGTGCCACCCCCTCCTAGAGAGCAATATTGCCCCTTATCGTCCGGGAATCGGCCACCCTACCCTTAACCTAGCCCAATGTCATTGAGCGTTCTTCGTTTCTCCGGGAGCAAAAACAAAAGTTTATGTTTTGTTCAATTTTGTTTGGGTTTTGTGCCGAGTTCTCTGTTTTGTCTGGTCTTGTCTGCTTGATTATTATGAGAATTGCTGGGGCCACTCCCCCTGCTCAGCTATGAAATTTCATAAAGTTTGGCAAGTTCCTTTTGGGTCTCCTGCATTTCTGCTGGGTTTTTATGTTAATTTATGAACAATTTTGCCCCTTTTTGTGGACCTTTATTAGCCGGCCACTCAATTTCTCGTACCCCTGGTGGGGGATGGTCTCCATTGACCTGTTATTTTTTCCGTTTTCCCACTCCTTGAAGCTCGCTTCTTCGCTCTCATTTCCTAGAGTTCCTTCCTGTCATGCCATATGCTTATAATTCCATTTGAATTTCTAGTTCTCGACTTGAAGTTTCCATTTCCGTTGAACTATTTTTCGGGGGTAAACTTTAACGCCCACTTTTATAGGTTTGCTGGTGTTTCGAGTTGGGATTTTCCGTTGTGGGGGGATCTTCTGTATATTGGCTTCCTTTCGGGTCTTTGAACTTGTTTTTTTCTTTGCGTTTCTGCGGCACATAACACTAAATGTTGGCTTTTGTTGTTCTTTCGCCTTGTTGTTGTAGTTCTTCGTCGTCTTCGGGCTCGGGTTTATGGCTCTTGCCTGAAATGAAACACATTTCGTGCGTTTTATGCGTTCACCATGGCGTATGAGTAATATTTTGTGCTTTTATTGCGTATACGTCGTGTGGACTGTCGCCTGTTAATGAAATGTTTTCCCACACAACTAAAAATTGATTCAAAATTGTACAATCCTGTGCGTAATTAGGGACAATTAGAGGGGAAACACAATTTAGGGGGCCACAGTTTAAAAATAAAATGGAAATTGAAAATTCCCTGACCAATATTTCAGATCAGTTGTGTTTTTCTTTCGCCTCGCCGCCCCTGTTGACTTTCCTAAAACGAAAAATTCTACTAAAATTCTACAATTTGAGAAATGCAAAGGAGGCGTGCCAATTACATTAACTAGAACACGCCACAACCAATCGAGCGGCCACACGCCCTCCCTCTGCCCGCCCTGTTGTTGCGGCCGTAATTCATATTGCATCGATTGATCCATATTTTATAATACCAGAGACCGAACACAAACAGAGAGGCAGACCAATTGGAATCGGATTATTTTGCCCGGTTAAAAACGAGGCTAGGCCAGCGGGTCGGCGGGGTAAATAATTCATCACTCAAGTGTCGCTCACTCCTCTGCTCTACACTCATAACTCATGTCCACTTCGGAGCGCGAATAAGTGGGGAATTTTTCGAAATTTTCCCCCATATCAAGTCTTACTAGGCGGGGGCTCGCGTCATTCCTTATCTCTAGTTTGACTGGCAGAAAATCATTCACAGCTGCAATGGGAATAAAAAACACTTGCCGCAATGTGAACTTTTCTTATCAACAACAAATAGAATCAAATGCATTTGATTATCGCACTGTAAGGCTCGATTGCACTACTAGAAACCCTTCCCTATATTCATTTGCACCTATTGTGTACTTTTTTATTGTTTCTGCAGCAGAAAAGTAAGAACAAGAACAAGGGGTGATGTCATAATAATGTCATTGCACTTGTGTCCCCTCAACACTTGAAAAATTGCAAGCACAGGCAGGAAAACAGCATAAAAATGAATGAAATAAATATTAAAGCAAATATTTTAAATACTTATTATATAAGTGATGCAAACGTTTACAAAGTTTTCTTACGTTTTTAAATGCTTGTTAAATATAATATTTAATAAATGTCAGTGAGGAACTCTTGGTCGAGTATTATAATTATTAAATTCATAAACTTAGAGAAATATATATATATATTTTGTTTTCTATAAATATTATATTTTTTCCCTCGACAGAGGCAAAATTCTTCTCTTAATTGCTATTTCTCAGACGAAAAATCAGTGGAATGCGAATCAATAATCTTAAAAATTGCATTTGGTGTCTGGTTTTGCGCACATTTAGTTGTTTCTATTTTTGTTTTTGTACGTTTTGCTGCATTGAGTGCTTGGCAGTTCTTTTTTTTTCAGCATTTTTGCTTTTGATTTTCTGCTACTGGCTTTTCCTTTCGTTCGTTTGACTTGCTTATTTTTTCGTGTTGTGTTTTCAATCAAATTGACACGCTTTCCCTTTTCGCCTCATTTCCTTTACTGGCGTCTCCTTTTACCCTTTTTTTGAGGCTCTCGTGCATTTGCATTTAAATTACATTGGATTTTGGATTTGTATTTTTCGGATCTGCTGGGAACTTGGACTGTGGGATTGGCTTGAACTTTTGCACAGGCGAAACGATGCAAAAATCTGATACTTTACCTTAATGATCCCAAATTGTATGACAAATCAAAGGGTAAAATACTCATAACTATGTCAAAATCGCACTAATTTTAATTCGGAAAACTTTCCTGTGTTAGTTTTTATTAGGTTAACAAATATGCATACTCAGATTAAAATTTAAAAAAATGCAATTTTTTATCATTTTTTTTTGTTAATTTTATTGATTATAAAATTTGAAAAAAATGGCCAAAAAATTTGTCCTCTTCTGAATGCCCTAACAGATTCCCCTGTTGATGCTGATCAAGAATATATATGATTTATAGGGTCGGAAATGACTCCTTCACTTTCTTTTAGGCTTCTGACTGAAGGTCCATTACCATTTTTAAACCGATATTAACAATATTTTTTATATGAATATTTTCGACAAATCAAAATTTCATAACTAAGCCAAAAACGCATTAATTTCAATTCGGAAAGCGGCCGTATGCTAATTTTTAGCAGGTTGACAAAACTGCATACTCCATTTAAAATGTGAATTTTTGGCCGATTTTTGCAAATTTTCATGATGTAAAGGTTCATGATAAAATTTGAAAAAAAAAAAAAATGGCCAAATTTTTTTTTCTTTTCTGAATGGCTAGAAAGATTCCTCTGTTGATCCTGATCAAGAATATATATGGATTTTAGGGTCGGAAACGCCTCCTTCCAGAGTTAAAAGCTTCTGACTAAAATTATAATACTATATTATTAGTTGATATTTATCTTTATTTTTATAACAAAATATTTTAAAGAAATCAAATTAAAAAAACTCATAACTAAGTCAAAAAGGCACTAGTTTAATTCGGTTCATATTCGGTGCATATTCAGTTTAAAATTTATAAATAAAAATTCAACAATTTATCAATTTTTGAAAAGAGAGTTAAGTTAATTTGGTATAATAACAAGTAAAATGATTGCCTTCGGTAATGAATACCCGTCCAGCTCGTTCGTTTAAAATTTATGTTGTTATTTTCCATAGCATGCGTCAAATATTTTCCAGTTGTTGACTATATGTTTGTATATATATATAGTGTCTTTGTTCCAGTTCTTCCGATGATGATGATGATGATGCGCTGGCAATAATCATTACGCTGGTGACTTGTTAGACTTGACGCACGACCGAGAGAGAGGGAAACAGAGCTAATGATAGAGACAGACAGAGGCTAGGCTGGTTAGCAGATGCTATTTATGTTTTGCTATCTGTTGTTTTTGCAGTTCTTGCCGCTGCATCTCTGTACTTGTATCTGTATCATCTGGCATGGACTCTACGTGCCCCATTCCCCCAATCTCGTCTCCGTTTTCCACTTTCCACTCTGCCGAGTGTTTGACCTCAATTGAAGTTAACTCCGCTTCGCTGGGCGCAACTCGAAACTGTCAGTTATAAAAATACCATGAAGCATATGGAGTGCACAGACACATACACAAGTGTATTAGTTATCGGTGCAAGTATGGAAAAATAGAAGGAAAAATGTGCAGTGAAAGATCGGTTACAGAGTCTAGACTTCAGAGTATATCAGATATACAGCTTCAAGTGTCAAATAAAGAAGGTTACTTGAAGAAGACTACTTTTTTAACAAGATAATTGTTGACTAGAAAGTCAAATCCATTTTGTTAATATTCAAAAACTTATAGAATCAAGGTTATGCTTTTAACGGATACTGATGTTCAGTAGTAAATAACTCCTTTAATTTTGAAATTCTTCTCCTCTTCGTTGCAAAGTTTGTTTCCTACCAAAAACTGAACCACCCACATCTTTACAAGTACCATGCACACCCACCTGAAGTGTTGTTGTGTGTGGCCCGCCCACTTTAAGCGCCCACTTCCGTCGGCTGTGCCGCCCCTTCTCTCTGCTCCCCCCTTCTTGTCACTATACATTGTGCAATATTTTGTAGTCTCCTCCACGCTCTTCGTCTGTTCTCAGCTCTTCTATTCTCCATTGGGTTACTTTAGGTCATTGCAGTTGACGTCGTTGCTGCTGGCGACAGCGACAGACCACAGTGGGGTGAACTTAAGCATTTTGGGGATAAAGAGAATTATAAATATCTATTTTATTAAAGCTTAGAAAGAGTTTAATGGACTCAAATATAAGAAATAAAAATAAAATCATTCCTAATACAAAATCAATGTCCCCATCTACAAAATGAAATAGTGATCTATCTCAAGATTCAACAACATTGGAGCTATCCATTTGAGAATTTTTGCCATAATTTAATATAATAATATTAAATAAAATCAAAGACTGTGGAGTATCAGTTAAATTTATTTTGTTTTTAACCACAATACTCCTGAGAGAACCCCACTATGCAACCGGTATCGTTACGCTTCTAATTCTCGCTTGAAGGACGTCAACGTCGACGTTCGCTTCGGCGGCGACTGCGACTGAGACTGCGACTGCGAGAGTTATGTGTGATGATGTTTTATGCTTTTGTTGTATTTGCAGCTGTAGTTGTTGTCGTTATTCTATGGCCAGACTAGAAAAAATATAAATAAATAAAGAAAAAAACTAAGCGACCTCTAAGCGGTCGTCAACATTTTGTTTACTTCAACACAAAGTCGTTTCGCTAGTCTGGCCACATGGAAAAATGCAAACAAAACGGAGAAAAATGCAAGAATTCCTAATTACAATGGGGTTCTCGCTGTACATTCGATAAACAAAACCCGAGAGGAATGTGAGTACACAGAATGATAATAGAAGCTAATAAGAATTTCACGGATCTGAATAATGAATATCTAAGGAGAATGAGAAGCAAATTCCATACATATTTCAGAAATATTTCGAGATCTAGAGCAAGAGGATGCAAAATGTAGATACAAGTATAGTTCCTAACCTGATTTGGATTTTAAATAGTTTCTAGTACTTTTGTTGTGTCTTTAAATATTGAGAGATGCACTTTTGTTGATATCGACTTCTCCCTGTTAAATATTGATTTAGTTTTAATTGTAAAGATATTCTTGAATTGCTTGCCCAGATAGTTTTTGACCAAATTTGGTTCGCAGTATATTCGTTTGGGCTCTCGAAATTCTTAGCATCCAAATCGTATTTAAGTGAATATTTTTGCATTTCTTTCACAATTCGATGGCAATCATTCATCGTCCGGTTTCAGGTTTTCTGTGTGCAATTTGCCAATTTCAATTCGCCTCATTTCAAACGGCTGATCTTAATCTGTGTGTGCGGAGAGCAAAAACTTTCACCGAATGAAAAGTTGACGGCGTACAAATTTCCCTTTATTTTTTTGTGTATTATTTTCGTTGGCTCGTTTCGGTTTTATTTTCGGTCTCTTTGCCATGAATTACGTTTAATTTGAGGTGATTTCTGTTGCTGTCTGTCGCGCGCCTCTGTCGTCTTGTCAACTGCATGCAACATTTTAAATTTTTACCGAAACCCGAAAGCCGAATGGCGGGCGAAAAAGCCACCGAAAAAGAGATCAAAATGTGTGGATCGTTGGTGGTGGGCGGGAAATGGGGGAGGCTAAGTGGGTGGAGGTAAACGCCACCCGAAAGCAGCAAATCTGCTGTTCACTTAGCATCCACACAGCTTTCACAGCGCCAAGTAGACCGCCGCTCACACGATCCACAGTAGTGGCAGAGGGAAAGAGATGCCACCTGTGGGTGTGTTTGTTTGGCTTTATAAGCTCTTTGTTTTTGTTTTTAGCACACCCACAGTCGAGGATGCTGAAATAGCAATGATTGTTTCGAAATAGCATTGGTTATTGATTACTGAATCTAACAAGATAGAGCTAAGCACTGAATTTTAAGCTTCACTACCACGAGCTCTATAACTCTTGGGCCTTTGCTTGCTTTGTAATCCAAACGTGAACGTGATTAAAGTCCCAAGATGTTCCTAAGATCTTATTTTTCTAATCTCACTTTAGAATTATTTATTTAGTTTGCCATATTTTCCTTACCGCAGCTGTTTCGTTTCGCTTTTGGGGTTGTGGGTGGGTTGGGTTGGATTGTGCCGCTCTAGCTGCGCCTGATTTTTGCTTGGCCAAACTCTCAAAAACCATGCGGCCGTAGATCCGCACAATTTAAATTTAAATTGCATTTGAAATTTCTCTGATGTTGTGCTGCCCCTTTTATTGTTCGCTTTGGTAAAAAAGACATATAAAGCAAACTCTTTAAAGGCCATTTTGTATATTTTCTGTAATTGAATCTTGTTTGTTGCATTGTTGAGGCTCAGCGAAAAAAAGGCGAAAAAACCATACAGCAGTATCGCAATAATGGCAATATCAGAAGGAAACTCGAGTCGAGCAATAACCAACAACAATTATAGTCCGCGTTGTTTATCACTCAGAAAAACATATTTGTTTTTTAATAAATAAGAAATATAGAAAGAAAGCAGTGAGATTTTGTAGGTATCTGGTGCAGGGTATTAAAATTTAAGTCGGAAGCATATATCGCAGTGAATTTGTGTATTTCTTTACGAGTTATTACATTATTTTATTGATATGCTGCTGTTGATGATGTTTAATTTATGTTGTAATGTCATTTATTTCGCAATGTTAGTTCTCATGACCATAGTTGGACATTTTGGAGTTAAAATGATCATGATTGTTTTCAGTGAGCCCAAAGAGAGGGGTGATCTTTAGGGGGGCGTAGTTGTATTTGTTGCTGGGCTGTGGCTTATTGGCGTCATTGCAATCGACTTCTCTCTGCCGCATTTGCTGCAAGCTATCGCTGCCTCTGCTGCAGTCGACGCCTCTCTTGAATGCAATCAAGTGTGCAATGCAATTACACAAATAAAAACAGCAACAGCAGCAATAACAATGACGAGGAAAACAACAAAGTCAACCACCCTATAAGTGGTAAAAAGTTGTGATATTTCAAAGATAAGCTTGGACTTGAAACTCCTTTTCCACATTTTGCCTGCAATGTACCAGTAAGGCAGTTCTGGGAGAAGATTTCCAGAGGAACGATTAGTAGAGAGACCATTTTAAGTTTCTTTTCGTTATTCAAAACAAACCATCATTTCATACAAATGAAGAAAAAAGAAAAACAAATAAATAAACTCAATTCAAGGGTATTTTAAGCTTCGGCATTAGCAGGAATTGTACTTGTCTTTAAGCGCTTGTGCAGCTCTTTGCCATATTGTTGCCAAGCTGCAAACACACAAACAAATCAAAATGAAGCATGGCCAGGGATTGGGGGCCTTTATATACATATATATTTATTTATATATATTTGTTGTTGTTAAAAGCAGCAACTTTTATTTCGTGTTGGCCACTCTAAACAAGGGAAGCACTCAAGCGTTGTTGTTGCTGTTGCATTTTGATTTATTGCATTTTCCATTTGGCTAAGCGTGGAAAATGTGAAAATGCGAACTTCCGATTGCCATTTGGGATGGAAAATATATGTAAATTGTGAATAGCAATAGCACAGGTAGCTAGCTGCTTACTCACCATCTTAATCCCCATCATCATCATTAAGAAGGGAGATACCATTGGAGGAGAACCCGTCGTCCAACTTGGTGGATACTCACTTGGAGGTAACACATCGATTAAGTGGAAGAACCTGAAACATGGGGAGCAGAGAAGAGAGTCTCAGCAATCAAGCTGATTGCAGATTAATGGACGTTCTGTCGTTGTAAGATCTTTCGATTGGGTCTGAAGCTGATCTCAATGCGAACTTGTAATGCCGCAACATAGAGAGATTTGCCCAATATGAATTTTATTATCCATCTACGTTACTGTGAAAGCATACAAGTTTGTTGTCTTTTAGAAAGGCAACGCTTATGTCTCGCTTTTCAGTGCACTTGGTGTTTTCTGGGATTTTTGGTTTAGCTCATTTTTTCTCTGTTCCTGCTCCGCTTGATCTCCTGCTTGTGGTGGGGAATGACATAAAGAGAGGAGTACTGGCGTTTCTCTGGTGGGTTGTGTATGCAAATGCAAACACGTCGGCCGCGAGAGTGTGTTAAATATGCAACATGGGCCATGAAATATGCAACATTGGAAGGGGCAGCAAGAAAGCAACATCTCCAGCTGTGAAGAATAAAGTAGCAAGAGTAATAAAGCAGTAAGAGCAATAAAAGCAACAGTAGTAGCAACACAAGCCATTTGAGCAGCCTCAGAAGATGGTACAGCTAAAGTAGCTTCTGAAAAATCAGAAGCAGAAGGAAACATACATTTTTATCAAAAAATAAGGAAAGCCATACCAAAGCCTGAAACTTGTATAAAAAGCAAAAGAAACATGAGAGCTAAAAGTCATAGTAGAAAGATCAAGAGCAACGATGTTGCTTTTTTCGAAGAATCACGAAAGCTTCTTCTCGTAATTGCTCAGCCACCATCTTCCCGCTCTCTTTCTTCTTGGATTTCAACGCAAACTTTCTCCTTTGTTCTTGCACGTTCTTTCCATCTTTCTTTTCGTTCTTTTTCTTTCTGAACGCTCCCATTTCATGCAGGTGATTGCAGCAGGTGCCACGAGGGGGAGGCGGCGAGGTCGCCGGCAACATTGTTGGCAGAGCAATTGTCGCTTTGTTGTTGTTGCTCTTGCAGTGCTTGTTGGAACTTGTTTTTGTTCGCAGCTTTGTGTACACTGAAACACAACAAAGGGAAATCTGTAAATATTAAGAAATAATATAATATGATTGTAGAAGAAATAACTAAAAAGTTAATTATAATAGCTAAGTTACTATCATTACAATTATAAGTCATACTTAACAGAAACTAACTCTGTCAGCGTGTTTTTAAATGTGCTGCTGTTGCTGTTGCTGTTGCTGCAGCTACTGCTGCTGTTGTTGGAGGCATCGTCAGGTGCGTTGACAAGTGGAAATGCTTGCCAGTACATTGCTCTCATTGCGGCGACAAATATTTATACGGCCTGCCTCTTTGAGCCTCCCCCCTCGACGCAGTCAGCCGAGCTGTTTCCAGCGACGTGCACCGCAAAAAATAAATAAAATATACGTATTTAGTTTTATAAAGAAACTAGCAGATCTAGTACATTCTTGATCAGCATCAACAGCCGAGTCAATCTAGCAAACTTTGGGAGAGTTTTTATGATTCATTTGTTATTGCTGCTTTGCTTGTGCATTCCAAATCGTAGAATTAGGAAATGTGAAAACTATTTCATTTTACTTCCACTGATCCTATATATTCTTAAGTACATTTCAAACTTGCTTTATGTACTCCTGACTTTTGTTGCCAGTGTAAGCCCCTTTCCGTGTCTTGTCCCCGTTTTTCTTGGCCGTCTCACCCCGTCCCTTGTTTATTGTTTGCGTCGATTAATCAGCGCATTTAATATGCGGCAAACGCACTGCAGCCACACAGCAATGGCGAGGAAAACAAAAAACAAAATGGAAACGGGGAAAGAGCGAGTAAAAAAAATTAAAACACGCCAGGGAAGGTGCAGACCCCAGACCCTGAGCGAAAAGCTGGAGCCGGAGTTCAGGCCGAGCCAACTAACCTGTTGCTCTGCTCGGTTCCACCGATAATGGTGATTATTGTTTTTCCCCCCTTGTTTTTCCTTTTTTTCGTTTAGCGCCTTTCCGCTTCCGTTTTGTAAATAATTTATTTTGAATTTCTCGCTGCTACATAATCATTTTTCGTATTTCGCTTTGTTTCACTTCCGTTGCAGGGTTTTTGGTGACTGCATTTTCAAAAAATTAATAAAAAAAAAAACACAATAATTTGCATTTTCCATAAAAAGGGGTTAAACCCACCACTAAAATATTGGGCCAGACCTCACCAAGGTTCTATAAAACTTTCTTCCTACATAAAATACGATTTTAAGCAACTATTAAGCAACGAGTATAAAAACAATCCACATTTGCATAATGTTATTCGCCTGATCCGTGATGATTTATTTAATTACTGCCTCTGCTTTTTTATTTTAATTATTTTAACACAATCTCCTTTCAAATGTCGTAAGCGAAAATGTAGAAATTTAGCAATTACAGCACGTGAGATCCATGGATTAGCCTTTATAATAATAGTTGATAGTCTATGCAATGTGATTACTGCAATTACGACAGAAAAAGCAAATAAAACTGTCTACCTATGAGAATAAACCCTTTGTTAGGTCGGGCAATTCGAGAACCCAACCTCGATTCACTTCAACTTGGCGTTTATCAGTTTTCTGCTTAAAAACCACAATGAACTTGTTGCTCGACCGACCATTAACCGATAACACTGGGTACCACAAGCCCTTGGACCTAAGGAAATTTGAGGATTATATATACCACGAAATTAATAAGAAAATTGCTTGATTTAGGACTTTGAAAACTAGGTTTATATGTACACAAGTAGAATATATTTTGCCTTTGCAAATGTCTTTCGTCTCATAAGAAATATCTCATAGAGAAAAGCTGATGTTGAATATCAATTTAAAGGCTTATACAAAGCTTCAGCTTACATACAATTGTTTATGCTAATAATGCACTCTCAATTTCCATTTGTATATTTGAAAATATTTCCAAAGCAAATGCAGTTTTTTTTGCTTTTATTTGATTGAAGAGAAGTCTGCAGAGTGAAACCAAATCAATTTCAGAGCTCCTCTGAGCGTTGATCGAATGCATCACTCGATACGGCGACGACGCCCCCTTTTGGGTTCGTGGAACTCCTCCCCAGCTCCTCATTTACAGTTGGCTGAATCTGAATCTTTTATGCAACAGACACAGCAATTGCAACAACAACAAATACAAAACAAAAGCGAAAAGAAAATAAAACACACAAATGCGACTAGCAACCGCAGGCAGCATTCGCATTCGTTTTATTTGCCAAAACTGCGTCACGTTGCAACTTTGACGCCACATCTCTCTGCTCTTCAGCTTTTCTGATTTTCTGCTTTTCCACCGCTGCTGAGATTTGCGTAAACAAAATCGGTTTTTTTATTTTGTATTTCCCTCCCTTCCACCCCTTTTTTAGCGTTGTGTAACCCCCGCTGTTTTGAGGGGAAAACAAAGAGGGACAAGTGATGTCAAAGCAAAGGTTTTAGCTGGATGTGCACTAGCAGAAATTATTACTAGTTTGTAAATTCGATCAATAAACTATTTATATAAAATCTTTACAAACTAGTCACACGGTTTTCCAGTTAGAGAACCCTTTCCAAGGGGTTTTTACGGGACTTTTCACATAACCTGTTGCTACTTGAATCATGATAAGCTGGCTGCTGCTGTGGCCACGTGAGCGTTGTGCAAGAGAAATCCTTGCCAGACCCATTTTCGAATCGAGAGGAGGAGCAGAAGCCTAGGGTACTGGTCAACCTTCGATTTGACCTTCGGTGCCTCCGTCGTCGTCGTCGCCGCTGCCTCTGACTTTTGCCTTCGAGGTGACCTCCATTGGCTGCTCGCCGACTTTCCATTTCCATTTCAATTTCGGTTTTTTTTTCACTTGGAGCTCGCTTTTTTTTCTTTGCACCATTTTGCATAATTTATTGCATTTAGTTTTCATTTCATTTACTGCTGCCGCTGGCAGAAGTTAGTGCCATAAATTTGTCCACCTTGGTCCACCTCCTCCTGCTCCTGTTCATTCCCTACCATCGCGTGTGTCCCTAATTTCAGCTCTTTGATTACCTCTCACTCTTATACGCCTCGCGGATGACCAGTTTTGTTTTTCCCAGGCACTGACCACGCCCACATGACCCTTCCGGCTCCAGGAATCCACCTTCTTGGTATACGTAATTGGCCTCAGAGTGCGTGGGTTTGGCGACTGCTTCCGCGGAGCGCTATTTTTGTGTCCTGTGGCCCGTGCCCCGTGCCCCGGGCCCCGAGTCCTCTGCTCCCAATCATATCGAATGTCCTTTGACGTAAATTAATTAAGTTATGTGAATGTATACGTGCAGTGGCAACAACAGTAGCAACAGAACGGAAAGCAAGAGGAGTTTGTTATGCTATTGAGCTGGCCGGGCGGGTGGCGGCTACTTAACTGCTTCTATTTTTAGTAACCTAACTACGGGGAAGTCAGTGCAAGTCGAAGTCGAAGAGGATGGGTGTGATGGGTCGCCAGATGGCTTCTAGGGAACTCGCCATATGTTATTGCCATGGAGATGTTGTGGAATCACTTAGCTGCTCAGGGGGAAATATCGCAAGAGGCCTTCAGAGCCCTTAAGTAGGTTTCGTAAAATTATTAAATGGAAATTGGATATTAATTAACATCAGATAACATCATACAAAAATTAAATGGCATATATTTGGAAGTTTTTTTTTTTTTTTGTTGAAGTGAAGTTTATTTTTATATAATAATAATTGGTAAGATTGCTAGGTACTCAAATAATTAAAAACACCTTACATTATTTCATTACATATTTTTAAGCATTTTAATACCCCTTGGAGGGTATTATAATTTTAATCAGAAGCTTATAACGTTCTGAAGGAGTCTTTTCCTTCCATATAAACTATATATATTCTTGATCAGCATCAACAGGTGAATCTTTCTAAGCATTTGGAAAAGGGAAAATTTGTTGGCCATTTTTTCCAAATTTTATTCGGGGTTACATAGTTAAAACTCTCAAAAATTGATTAAAACTGGAATTTTTCTACACCTTAAATTGAGTATTTTCCGATCTTTCCTATGGCTAGGCATAGTGGTCATAGATACTCACTGTTCAGGGTTACTTACTACTCATAGTTACTTAAGCACATCTGTGCATATGATTCCCAATCGGTTCTAACATCCCCGGAACGAAGTGACTTCTGCCAGCCAAGTTTCAGAAATGTGTTGTGTTACAAAAGTTGCAAATCATTGTATATTAGTGTTCAAAGTTAGTAACTTAACATACATACTTACTGGTCATAGGTACTTACTGTTCAGAGTTATTTAATGTTCATTGATATTTACTGGTCAGAGTTACTTAATATTCATTGATACTTACTGATCAGAGTTACTTACTGCTCATAGTTACTTATTGATTATAGTTAAATTAAATAGCTCTCTGCTCCTCTCTGCCTCTCCCCCTCTCACTCTATGTTAATCTCTAGAGGCAACTGCTTCTCTCCCACGCACTTACACTCACTTTCTCTGCTCTTCTCTGCTCTGCTCGGGGACTATAAATAGAGGTGCTGGATCGCGCGCGCCTCAGTCTGTCCTAGGGGTACCTAGTGTTAACATCTCAAGTGATAGTGATAGTGATCCCCCTTCGATCCCAAAAATATGGCGTGGTACATCTGGATGACTAAGAAGAAACTCACTTTGGATGAAGTCACCATTCTTGGTCAATGTAAACAATGACGGAAGAGAAAAGCCACGTGTCTTTTACGGTAGTAGTAGTAGTTCTAGACTTGCTTGTTCAAACATCCCCGGAACGAAGTGACTGCTGCCAGCCAAGTCTCAGAAATGTGTTGTATTGCTAAAGTTGCAAGTCATTGTTTATTAGTGTTCAAATTTAGTTAGTTAGTAGTCATAGGTACTTACTGGTCCTACATACTAACTATTCATAGTTACTTAATGGTCATAGGTACTTACTGGTCCTAGAAACTTACTCTTCAGAGTTACTTACTGCTGATCAAAGTTGCTTAATGTTCATAGCTAATTACTGATCAGGGTTACTTAATGTTCATTGATTCTTACTGGTCATAGTTCTACTAAAAGAATGGTATTATAATTTTAGCCGGAAGCTTATAATTCCGTGAAGGAGTCATTTCCGACCCTATAATCCATATATATTCTTGATCAGCGTCAATAGGCGCATCTTTCTAGGCATGTAGGAAAGGGAAAATTTAGTTTAAAATCGATACAAATTTGAAATTTTCTACAGTTTAAATTGAGTATGCAGATTTGTTAACCTAGAAAAAACTAACATGGGAACGCTTTCCAAATTAATATTGATGCCTGGCTTAGTTATATGTGTTTTACACTCTAAAACGGTTATAAAAGTTGTCATAGAAAAATGTGACTAAATATCGGCTATTATTTTAAGCTTAGGTATGATCGATTTTCGATTCAATCCTAAATTTCAAATGGAAACTTAAGGTATATATAAAAGTTTTGTTTCTTTTTTAAACTGATTTAAAATCCTTGACGATTTCCTTAATAATTCCCTATTATAAGATACTCCCCACATTATTTTAATAGATTTTATTAAGTTAAAGAGCTCCTTGAGCTGCAGTACCTTCCTCATTGCCTGGCCCGGTGTCTGCTCCGTCTTCCGTACCTCATCAGTCACTCCCCTGTGCCTGTCCCTGTCCCTGTTCCGCCACCTTTCCCTGCCTTGCATCCGTTTACTTAGTCACCAGTCCATTATTTTGTTGGCCAATTTCCCCCCATAACGTTTGCTGCTTTTGGGCGCTTTCTTCGCCGACGCTTTGTTGGGGGCGTTGACAAGGCGCAAATGCCGCTGATGATGAGCGTACAGAGACAGATAAAGATTCTATATATTAGCTTTATTTGTGCATATGAGTGGCTGTGGCGGAATAAAAACAGGGAACTGCGTTCAGTTGCATTTCAACGACCAAGTTGGCGGGAATTGCCTGAAAGAGGTGAAAACACGGCATAAGGAAATTTTACACGCCACAAAGAAGCGGAAGAAAAGCAGATACACGGAAAACAATGATCTCCTTGGTGTTAAGAAGAATACTTAAAAAAGGTAGAGCATATCCCATTTTATACACTTTTTTTACAGCAAAATTTAACTCTGATCCTTGACTGATGTGTGACTCGTGACTCTTTTAGATTGCGATTGCGGCTGCGTGGACTCTTACAATTACAACCACGGCCCGCAGGAGTCGTCAGCAGCATCAGCAACAGCGGGCGCGGCGGCAGGATCTGGAGGATCGAGAGCTGGAGTGGGAGCGGGAGCGGGATCAGGACCAGACGCGATCAGCTTCAAGACGGCGCACACAAAGGTCGCCACCTCGGGGGGCCATGCCAATACGCAGCCCCCCAGCAAGAGGTCCAGCAGTGGAGCGGATGGCGACTACCAGCTTGTCCAGCACGAGGTCCTTTACTCCCTCTCGGCAGAGTATGAGGTGGGTTCGATTAGTTCTCTTCGGCTTGAACGTGCAAAGCTAAACCTAAACCTTCTTTCTCTTTAGGTGCTGGAGTTCTTGGGCCGTGGCACCTTTGGCCAGGTGGTCAAGTGCTGGAAACGCGGCACCTCCGAAATCGTGGCCATTAAGATCCTGAAGAACCATCCCTCGTATGCGCGTCAGGGCCAGATCGAGGTCTCGATCCTCTCGCGTCTCAGCCAGGAGAATGCCGACGAGTTCAACTTTGTGCGGGCCTTCGAGTGCTTCCAGCACAAGAACCACACCTGCTTGGTGTTTGAGATGCTCGAGCAAAACCTTTACGACTTTCTCAAGCAGAACAAGTTCTCGCCGCTGCCCCTCAAGTACATAAGGCCCATCCTGGAGCAGGTGAGTGTCATACATTATCTCTTCATTGTGGCCATAATATTTATCCTTGTATCCAGGTATTGACGGCCCTGTTGAAACTGAAGCAACTGGGTCTGATCCATGCCGATCTGAAGCCAGAGAACATCATGCTGGTGGACCCAGTGCGACAACCATACCGCGTCAAAGTGATAGACTTCGGCAGCGCCTCTCATGTCAGCAAGACGGTGTGCAACACGTACCTGCAGTCGCGCTACTATCGTGCCCCCGAGATCATCCTGGGCCTGCCCTTCTGCGAGGCAATCGACATGTGGTCGCTGGGCTGTGTGGTGGCGGAGCTCTTTCTCGGCTGGCCCCTGTATCCGGGCAGCTCGGAGTTCGACCAGATCCGCTACATTTCGCAGACGCAGGGCCTGCCCACGGAGCACATGCTGAACAGCGCCTCGAAGACGTCCAAGTTCTTTTAC
This sequence comes from Drosophila serrata, assembly GCF_035046125.1. Lineage (NCBI taxonomy): Eukaryota > Metazoa > Arthropoda > Insecta > Diptera > Drosophilidae > Drosophila > Drosophila serrata. The sequence continues at coordinate 39,520 of NW_028257070.1, read as the reverse complement.
CGCGACGTCGACTCCACGTATCCCTTCTGGCGGCTAAAGACCACCGAGGAGCACGAGGCGGAGACGAACACGAAGAGCAAGGAGGCCCGCAAGTACATTTTCAACTGTCTGGACGACATTGGCCAGGTGAATGTGCCCACGGACCTGGAGGGCGGTCAGCTGCTTGCGGAGAAGACGGACCGCCGCGAGTTCATTGATCTGCTGAAGCGCATGCTGACCATCGACCAGGAGCGTCGTCTGACACCCGCCGAGGCGCTAAATCACTCGTTTACGCGTCTGACCCATTTGGTGGACTATGTGTACTGCAATAATGTCAAGGCCTCGGTCCAGATGATGGAGGTGTGCCGCCGGGGCGATTTCCACACGTAAGTGTCCCAAAGTAGTCCTTCATGTGGCTCTTATCATCATTATCCTTCGTTTTTCACCCGCAGAGTGCAGCCCGCTTCGACTCTGGTCACAAACTTTGTGCCTTCGAGCACCGAAAACATGACGTTCACGATCAACAACCAGCTGACCAGCCAGGTGCAGCGTCTTGTGCGCGATGGACGTCCCTTGGCCTACGAGGGCTTGTACCAGATCTACAACGGACGCAGCGTGGCCAGGCAGTACCCTCAGGCGCGGACGGATAGCTTCCAGCATCAGCTTGTGTCGAACATTTTGTGCCCGCCCTCTTACCAGGCCATGCCCAGTCCGACCAAGCATGTGGTGGTGGGCAGTGCCACCATGCAGCCCCCGTTGCAGGTGCCGCCGCAGCAGTATGTCAATGTGCCGGTGCCGGTATCCATGGTGGAGCCCACATCTGGGCAGAGGATGTTGCTGACGAACCGGGTGCAGGCGAGCGGTGTTGCCTGGCCGCAAACTGGCAGGCAGATGGCCTTGGTGCCTTCGTGGCCACAGCAGGCGCCCGCCCACTCGCTTATCGTGGACTCTACGCCGCTGTTCAACGTGGAGGAGATCTACCCGAAGCATCACCTCAACTTGCCACGCAACGATCTCAAGAAGGAGTCGCCGGCTCACCATCTAGCGTGAGTGCTCAACCTGGAATTGCTTCCACAATTTACCAATTTAATCCGTTTCCTCTCTTATCCAGTAAGGGAAACTCTTATCGCGCGCCGCGGCACGAGAAGAAAGAGCACCAGCAGCTGTCGCCGGTGAAGAAGCGGGTGAAGGAGAGCTCACCGCCGCATCAGCAGCGCTACCAGCGCACCACCCACGTCTCGCCGCAGTATCACGCGCACCACAACTGCAGCTATGGCAACGGAGGAGGTGGTGGTGGCTACAGCGCCAATGCGGGATCGGTGGTGGCCTCCTCGGCTACCTCCGCCAGCAGTGAGTGCACAATGAATGGAATATCAATATATATCCCTTGTATTCTAGCCTATATCCATTCATCTTATTTTCCCTCTTCCTTTCGTAGACATTGTGAACGTCGGTTCGTCGAGCTCGCACCATCACCATGCCCCGGTGGCCCATGCCCAGCCTAGCTACAGCAGCTCCTCCTCGTCGGCTCATCATATTGTAAGCAACTGCAACGCGAACGGAGGTGGAGGCTACCCACAGCCGCCGGTACATGCCCACCAACAGCATTCGCATACGACGCAGCCCCATCCCCAACAGAATCCCGGCCAGCATTTGCAGCAACACCAGCCGCTGCCGCAGCATGTGAAGCAGCCGACGATCACCATTCACGATACGCCCTCGCCCACGGCCGTGATTACGATCTCCGACAGTGAGGACGAGGGCGGTGATGGACTTGGAGTGGGAGGAGTGGGCCAGGTGCCGGTGGTCAAGCAGAGAGCGCATGCCCAGTCGCAGACAAGCAGCAGTCTTCTGCAGCAGCAGCACGCGCCCAGCTCCAGCTCTTCGTGCAGCAGAAGCAGCGCCCATCAGCAGCCGCAGCATCCGCAACACCAGCAGCAGCAGCAGCAGCAGATAACTTATGGTAATGCCCAGACCCAGAGCCACCAGAGCCACCTGGGACCCAGCAGCAAGGGTAGCCAGCATAGCAGTAGCCATAGCAGTAACAGTAGCCACAGTAGCAGTAGTCACCACCACCACCCTCATCATCTGAATCCGTCTCATCAATTGAATCCGCCTCATCAGCCAACGAGTGGAAGTGGAATAGGATTAGCGGGAGCGGGAGCGGGAACTGGCACGGGATCGGCAGCGGGATCGGGAACGCAGCTTCAGCAACAGCTCCAGCCACAGTCGCAGCCGCAGCCGCAGTCTCATACTCAGCCGGCGACGCATCCTCATTACCATGCCACGTCCTCCTCCTCCTCATCCACTTCTGCTTCTACTTCCAGTCACCATCATCAGCATCACCCCCATCACCCAACCGGTTCCTCCTCCATGTCCTCATCCACTCAGTTTGGTGCCCCCGTCCCTGTCCTCTGCCCCAGTCTCTCCTCCCAATCTCAGTCGCATCTCAGTCGCCATAAGCAATCGCAGCACGTCCAGCTAGTAATTCCATGCGTAACCGTAGGTGACCACGATCCGGAAGATGCTCGCCGTCGTCATCACGCCGCCGCCGCAGCCGCCGTGGGAAGTCCAAAGCACCATCATACTCATCACCAGCACCAACAGCAGCCGGCCCCGCAGCAACCAGCTCCTCCGCCGCAGCAGCAGCAGCATCAATACCAGCCGCAGCAGCAGCCTCCACCGCAGCAGGTACAGCCCAGCATCAAGTACGAGCCCGGTCAGTCGCAGAAGAAGCGTATCCTGGCCATGGCCCAGAGCGAGTGTGGCTACCAGCCGCAGCTGCCCAGCCAGCCGCCGTCCTCCGCTAGTCTGCCGCACATTCCCACGAAGCAGGAGCCGGCCGAGTTTTATCCAGAGTACGCAGCAGCAGCCCCTCCGCCGCCACAGCAACAACAGCTGGACACAAAGCGCTCTTCCTGGGCGCCCACCTCCTCGACGAGTGGCGTGGCTGCTCCTCCCTTAGCCCATCCAAAGAGAGAGGCCCCATCGGCGGCTCCCATCAGCTATGTGGCCCCGTCGGTGGCCCCACCGCTGGCTCACTCCAAGAGCAGCTCCGCCTCATCGTCGTCGTCGATTACCGCGGCGGCAGCAGCAGCGGCTGCTGCAGCTGCGGCAGCGGCGGCCAGCGTGGGTCCACCTTCGTGGGGTGCTCCGCAGGTTTACCGGCAGCCATCGCAACCGCCGCCGGGCAGCGTGGCGCTCAGTGTGGGAGCTCAGCCGCCGCCGGTGGCTCCGCATCCGCACCATCCACACAGTCACAGCGGCCATCATCATCACCAGGCGGGCACACCGTTGGGCGGATCTCCATCTTCAACAGCGGCGGCTGCCTTGCTGCAGCCGGATATCTACGGCCAAGGAGACATTTACCGCCGCCCCACGGTCTTTGTGTCGCAGGCGGCGCCCAGCTATGCGTACGCCAATAGGGCAGTGGTGGCCCCACCGCCGGCCCATAACAGCTCCAGTCGTCAGGTGAGCCTGAATCCCCCATTAAAAGGGGCTTTTAATATACATATAATTATATATTTATATATTACTTGTCTTACCTCCAGGTGATACCATCGCACCCGCTACCGGCGCACATCCAGATACCCACCCAGTACAGCCAGTTTGGACCGCTCAGTCCTGCCCAGGTAGCTGCCAGCAAGCACGCGGCGCACTTTGCGCCCACCAACATATGGTATGGGGCTGAGTAGGCTGAGACCGAAATGGGAGAGAAGAGGGGCGACGGGACGAGAGGAAAACCAAGAACCTGAACCACCCAAGCACACGCACCACACCACCACCACCCACCCAAGTTGTTCTAATCTTGAGCTAGAGAGCCCGGGTGACTGATTCAACGCTCGAGTGAGTCGAAAATGCCGGGATGCCGAGCCGAAATTGTAGCTTCTCTGTTTGAGGCCGGAAGCCAATGTGGTGTACTAACGAAAGGTCTTTCTTTTCCGTATTTTGCCTTCACAGATCGTTTGTGGCCTCGGCCGAGGGAGTTGACCAACCACCAGAGCACAGCCAAGAACTGCAGCAGCTCCAACTGACCCAGTGCTGGTGGTTTATGCTGCTCATGCAGCAGACCATCATCCACAACACCAGTATGCTGAGCAGCGACAATGCAACAACAGCGGCAACAACAGCCGCAGCAACAGCAACACACACAGCCACAGCAGCAACATCCTCGTCCTCCTGCTCCTCCTCCTCCTCCTCCTTCGGAAGCAACAATAGGGCACACCGGCCACATTGAGTAGATGTTCTAGGAACCCCAAACCCCATCCCTACATAGACAGCACTCGTCCCGCCAGTTCTCAGTTTGTTTTTTTTTTTTTTTGTTTTTGCCGAGAAATCCTGTTTCGTTGGATTTCTGAGGGATTGTATATTAAGTAGTCACTCTTTCTTCACGACTATTTTATTATCTTTTTTTTTATAAATAATATTAATAAATGTACAGCGCTGTTACACGCAACTGGGTGTAAAGTGCTCAGCCTAAACATTTTGTGAGTTGTGTGCAACTAAACACAACCAGACACTCTCCCACACACACACCTATTGAGAGCTATAGCTTCACTTTCTATATATTATATGTGCCAATCTAAAGGCATATATTCAAGTTGTTTTTCAAGCGTTTCATCTTAAAATGTGTGTTGTGTGTACTTTTATTGATAACTTCTACATAATATTCTCTATATACCACACACATAATATATATTATATACATGCATATATGTTATACTTACTATTATTAAATACTATATATCGAAAGAAGAGCAAAACTAAAGTAAGGCTAACACGAGCACGTAAGAGAAAGCTTAGAAATTCCTTAGACTTTCGGCAAGTACCTCAGCAAAATCGAAAGAATCAATAGAAAATCGATGGGCAGTCGTAAGACTCGATGGAAAATCGATGGAATACCTATACAATTGATAGGAAATCAATGGAAAGTTTAAATAATCAATAGGAATTCAATGAAAAATCTAAATAATCGATACGAAATTGATAGAAAATCGATATATTAACAGCAAAACAGCCGAAACATCAAAAACGAGAAAGGAACACACATGAATGTTATGCAATTTGCCTTTTACACAAAACAAAATGATGTAACGAGATGAATATAAAGACGAAGAAATTAAGATGTAAAGATACAAGATGAAGATGAAGAGAAAGTTGGAGTTGAGAAGAAAGAAAGAATTCGTAGAAACCACAAAAACAAATTGAATACCGCGAAAACCTTACTAGCAAACAAAAAGCAACTAATAATAGGTAACAAACACACCCTAGGAGATATCAACAAAGTAAAGCTAACATAACCATTACATAGATCATAGCTCATAGATATATATAAATATATATATTTAGAAGGGAAGATCCCAGAGAAGCATCGTCAAAGTTTTTTACACACTCGTAACCCACACCACACACTCATAGGAATAACCGCGAAATAAATACAAAATATAACGTACGGAATACAATTAACAAATAACGATTCTAAATTATGTTAACGAGCAACAAACAAATAATTATAGGAACAAACTTGTACATAAATGCATAAATATTGATACTAGAGAGGAGCATAGTCCTCGATCGAAGAGGAGGTCAAAGAGAGTTTCCCAACTAAAGGCCAAATCAAGCCAACTCAGCTTGGTTAGCCTGCCGTTATAGTTTTAGATCCCCACATATGTATGTTTTTTCGCCTTTTAGGTATGCTTTCGAGTAGAGGGAAACGGTTGGGAAAGTTTACTAAAGTACAAAAACCAAACAACAAAAATAAGAAAGCAATCTAGCAGTAACACGGCAAGAGTAAACCTTTTAAACTTTTACATATTTCCCCTTCTCGATTACAACACGCAAAAACCTTTAATTAATTCAAATACCCCTTGGCCGTTGCTTTTTGTGTAAATAGGGAATGAAAATTTGATATGTACAAACCTGGCTTACTTTACACACACGCCCATTAGATCCTATACCCAATATATTTATAAAGTACACTATTAATATAAACTAAATCTTGTTAAATAGGTTTCCTAAAGTATTTCGTAGTTAGTCTTAAACTTAAACTTGTCGCAGAAACTAATTTCTTTCGTTCCCTTAGAGGGTGGCACTTCCTAATATAAACAAAAACAAAAACCAGATACTGATACCGATAACTGATACCCACACGTGGACGGGAGTGGATCATAGCATATAATTATTGTGATGTAGTTTTTAACAAGCAAAGGGAAATCGTTTTTTGGCAGATTAGAAATTACCTAAACCTTTAAATAAATAATTATATACATAAAGCTAACCAATTGCGATACTGGCATCTAAATACGTTAACTAAAAAGCAGTTTTTTTAATATTAACATAAACATAACTTTTTAACAAAAGTATGGAAGGGCAAATGGAGAAGGAACATACCCAATATTTGCAGTAGGGAAAAACAAGAAAGGAATAAAAAAGAAAATAAGGGAAAGCATTAGACGTAATTAAGAAAACGTTAGTGTTGTGAATATATACGAGTAAAAAAAGCAAGCCAACATACATACATACATATATGTATGGCTAGGGCTAGAACTAGAGCTAGATCTAGGTGTGGTTCAAGTACATTTATATTATGGATATATATATTTTTTGTGTATAAACAATAAAAACGGAAACCAGCAACAATTAACAGCAGATTAACAATGGCAGTTTTAAGGACTCTTGTTTAAACTCAGTCTAGATAATAGAAAATAGACGTAGACGTTTTTTTATAGAAATTTTATGGACCATTCAACTAAAGTATATATATACTAAAAATAAGCATGGATATTTTGAATAAAAACAATTGTGTCAGCGGAAATAAGTTTTTCAATCTGTGTTTCCGATTTGTTTTCTTGCTAACTTTCAATTATATATTAAAATACAACAAATAAATGTACATGTCTTATTGCTAAACTTTTCTTCACTTTCTAACGAAGCGAGAAAGCAACCAGCATAAACGAAAGGAAACAAAAAATAAGGAAAAAAACAAATCAAGAACGCTTTAAATGTAACAAAAACGAAACGTTAATAGACTTATGACAAACAACAAACAAACAAATTAAATTAATATTAAACAAATTACATTTATATATTTAAAGAAAAACAAATTACAACTTATTTAAAAAAACAAACTCGCACTCAATACGTCAGAGGGAGAGCTAGAAATCCACACAAAACACTCAAATATACGTATATATTTAATGGAGAAAAGCGTTTTAACTGTGTAGCCTTAATATTTGTACTCGTCGTCCTATCGATTTTCAAAAACAAAGCATAAGATTGTCTCGTGTATTACGATAAATACGATAGGATAACAATAAGTAGAGCCACAGCTAATACTGATGCAGATCGGTGTTTGCTACCATATATATATTTCTTATGTACTTTCGGATGAGTTGCCTTTACTTTACTATTTTTTAACACCCTTAGTTTTACCATTTACACTTACTCTTTATTTACTTTCGTGTTTGTCTTTTTATAATTGTAAAACCATTTAATATATAACGGAACACAACATAAATCATATAAATATTGCTTACAATTACAAAGATTTATAAATGCATATATGCTTATACTTACTTATGTCCTACAACAAATATATATATTATAAACAGATATATCTTAACGCAATTTTTTGTTTGTTTTCATTTCGTTTCTCCTTACTTTCCATTATATGCCTGATTTTTTTAATAAAGAAAGTTAATCAAAAGACAGGCGAAGATGAACAACAACAAATACAACATATATCCCACCAAATTACAAAGGAGTAAATAATTTTAAAGTTTAAATACAATTAGTGAATGAACATGAATAATAATCGGAGAGAAAGCATACTCTTTGTCGACGTCGATACTTAGCCGTCAGTCAACAGTTTTAGTTTAAGTTTAGTGTGCGAAAAGAGGCTAGCTTCGACTAATTTAGACTTAGTTAAAGACCAACCAGGTTTCTGCAGATTATAGATTGATTTCGCAAATACCCCCAGACACTCTTAGAACAAGGGCAACATAAGGAATAAGATGTGACGTATGGCGTTACGTATCTTAGTCGTTATATTGCCTTTGCCTTACACCACGAACCTCCAACCTCGAACACCCCCCACGAAGACGACCAACAATTGATGAGCTTTTACCGGAAATTAATGATATTTTGTTTTGCATTTACCAAAACAGAGCCAGCGAGAGTCGTGTCGTCGTCATAAAGTCAGAGTTAGAGCCCAAACCGGAAGCCGAACCCAGATTGAACAATGGGAATATTATTACAGAGGTGTTGACACAACAAGATTGATAAGAACCCGTCCATAATTAGATTTCTTTCATTTGCGCTGGACATGAGAAGATCGATCCAGGCAATAATTATAGCAGGGGGCCCCCTCTCAAACCTAACAACATTCGAACTTAGCTTAATGATATCGGATAACGGATAAACGGAACCTAGTAGTCCAGTAATTATTACTTACGATATTGACATAATCTTCGTGTTTCTTCTTCACTTGAAGAACTTTCTCCAAACTCTCTCTCTCTCTCTAAAGAACTCTCTTAACTAAAATTGTGGTTCGGATTGAAAAATTAGATGTTTTAATACACACACCCACAAACACACAGATAAATCTATGAATATATATATATATAAATATACATATATGTATATGCGGATATATTTTATTAAATACGAAATTATTTCCTAAATAATGAATAAGAAATGAAACGATAACCGAAATGTTGATGTGTGAAATTTATAAGACTAGCATATTTCCTACCTAAAGAAAAACAAAACCAAATAATAAACGTTATATTATATATACACGAAATATGATAAATAGCAGCTAGAGCTGAGATCGTACTCATAGACATACATATACACGTGTAGGCATATTAAGCTCTATCCAACGGAAAAGATATTGAATTTAAAAGATCGTACCTTTTTGCTGATTTGAAAACAAGCGAGAAATGGGAAAGCGAATGTATTACGAAAGTCAGAGGGCAGCGATTCCAACAGATATTTCTTGTAGTCATTATTGGGTGATGCGAACGTAATCGAAACAATATATGTTTTAGTAGATCCAGAGCAGAGAGCACTTTTATGAGATTTGCTTTTTATATACGACATATAAGATACATATATAGGGGTATAGAGGTTACACACTCTTAAGCGAGGCAAGCCGCAGTTTCAGATTAAAGAATTTAAATATTTTTATATACGACTCGAGTAGAGAGACTACAAATACGTATATCCGTATACACAGGTGTATGTATAGCGAACATAGCGAGGGCAGGCCAAATAGAGGCCAGGCTTTGAAGGAGGTGAACCAAAGGAGGATAATCAAAACACAGCGCACACACAGAGACACACCCAACATTAGACCTGACACATGACATCCCATGAACACCGCTAGAATATAGGGTTTGTTTTCGTGGGCACCAAGTCATATTCATTCGACCCCTAGCACCCGTAGGCACCTACTGACCTACCAACCTACCTAAGATTACGATTACGATTACGACGAATCCCCGACCTCAAGGGATCCCTGGGTTAGACAACAACGAATTGCCGGGCAAGTGGAACCTGAGAGACTCCTGTCCCAAGAATGCAACCCGCAACAAATTAATGTTTTCGATCGCCAACGAAGAGACCTTTGACCCGTAGTCTAGACGTGAACTCATCTAGATAATTGTTGTCAAAGTCAGCTCACCAACCAATGATTTAACACTAAAACATCTCACTTGAGAGCTACTCACCGACATCAGACACTTTAAACACAACAACTACACTATGATCACCAAGAAATCTAGTCTACATCAAAAGACTCACCATTGATTTATCAAAAAAAAAAAGCAAACAAAACCACAATTCTATAATTAAATCATACAAAACTTTATTCCAAACTACGTAAATACTCACAAACACTCGACCACACCAATCGTAATTAATCTACTTTTTTGTATTCTACACGTATCTCTATGAATGTGTACTGAGTGTTTTTACATGGTGTCCTCTCTTATTTAGTCGTAAGGATATCCGATATCGAAATCGAAGTCGCAGGTTGATGGTTAATTAATGCGAAAGTGTGAAGCGGAAATAGAATTCAAACTTATATCAAAAACCAAGCACACCGATACATTTAGCATTGTACTTGATAAGAGCTAATGGATACTAGCGTATAATCGTATGCGAATCAAAATATTGAATATATAAATATATATCCTCCATGTCGTAATCGGATATGCGTACCTTTTCGAGGGGCCCCAGACAAAGCCCAGAGATTGGGAGGCCAGCTAATTTATCAAATACAATTAATAGTAGCCATAGGGTATAATTGAATTGTCTCGAGACCAAAAAAGAAATACTCAAAACCAATCGATGTAATTGAAACAATGAGCCGCAACGTTTGTATTTATGTATAGAGCTCCCTCCCTAACCAAACAGATAAACCCATAACAATCGAGTTCCGATTTCACCAGAGTTAGGCAGCAATTAGGCTAAGGTAACGGTAATGATACCGATAAAGATTAACTCGAGTTGCGCCAACTTAGTGGCAATGTAAACGCATCTAGGTAATTGATAGATATGAATAAGAACTTTTGACTTTTATGGCTGTTTAGAGATTTTATAATACGTCTATATCGATATAGAACTATATATACATACAAACATGAGATACATAAGCCCGGCATTTTCGTAAATTATTTACATACTCAAAGACACATAGACACGCCCGACGACACTTTGTCCCACGGGAGGATACCCACGATTCCCCGCTGATTTTCGGCTAGTTCTGGCTTGATCCTTGGCAAGTACCCCTCCCATCGAATCCGCAGCCCCTCTCCGGGGCCACCGGGATGGTCCCTCTTGGTAGCGAATAGAGAAAACAAATCGAACATTGTGAAATTTAGTGTCTTTACACTTTAAAGAGAATATATACAAATGCGGATTAAGGAAGAAATGTGAATGTAGAACGCCTATAGCTAAGCATCACTCACACACACGACACACACACACAAATTATGATAAATGGTAAATCTAAACATACTCTCGTATATATGCCTAAAAGGATAACGTGTAGTAATCTACAGCCACCACAAACAATTACAAATAAATGTCTATATATGCATACTTATGTGTATGGATCGAACGAGATTAATTACACGCGATAGGTGTACGTCATTATATACTTGAATGTATTTGTGTATATGGAAACAAGCGCTATCAAAGTAAACAAAATTATAAAAAACAAAACCAACAGAACAAAAAGAAAAAAAAACAAAAAGAAAATAAACAAAAAAAAAAAAAGATTAACAAATAACAAATACAAAACACAAAATTATCAAAAGAAAATGGAAAAGCGTCTTTTATTCGAATTATTTTCTTTCTCAGGTCGAGTTAAGGGGACTCAAATTAATACATTTCCGAATTCTTGCAGGGTATTTTAATTCCAGTCAGAATCTTATAACTCAGGACACAGACATTTCTGGTCCTATAACCCATATTTATTCTTGATCAGCATCAAGAGGAGCAGGAAAGGAAAAATTTTTTTGGTCATTTTTACATCGTTAAAATTTTCCAATTTCGATTTGTTTTTTTCTACTTTTTAATTATTTTCCGATCTTTCCTATGACAGCTATATATATATGTATATATATATATATATATATATATATGTATATACAGTCGAGTCCCGATAATTCGTAATGGCAAGGGGATCACTTTTTTTACGAATTAGACGGGAATTCGATTTATCGAGATTTCTATTTAACGGGGCTCAAAAATGAAAGAGTCGAATAAACGGGGTTTTTAATTAAAATTAAATTAAATTAAAATTAAACAAACATTATAAGCATGTACATTCATTTGTACGTTTTTCAAATTAAAGGAAAATAAAACCATAACATAAAATTATAGAACTAAAATTTAAACTATTAAGCATAAACATTAAATTATAAAAAACAAAAATTCAAGCTTTAAAATAATTGGTAATTTTTGATTGCTTGATGTTCTTTTTCTTTTATTTTTTCCATTGCATTTTCTAAACCTATTAGGTTGTCAAAGATACTTTTTGGCACATCATGGGTCGAAAAATAATGTTTAAGTTGAGAAATTAATGCTCTGGCTTGTAAATTCGTTAAAATTTCTTCTCCATCGGCGTCATCATCCTCGTCACTTTCAGAATTGTTGGGCAAAACTTCTTCCAAAATTAGATTGCATTATAAACTCTTTTTTCTGTAGAATTGATGATATTGTTGATGGAGCGATATCGAATTGTTTTGAAATGCTAATGCATAGCGACATAAAGGCGGCATAGCTGTCGCATTACGATTTATAAGAGGTTACGAAACAAAATTACGATTTATAAGAGGTTCAATATTCATTGCGTTGCGCCAAATAATACGAATTAACGAGGGGACCAAAATGTATGGATTTTTTACGAATTAACGAGTTTTTTCAAGGGGACAGAATTTTTTACGAATTATCGCGATTTTCGATTTAGCGGGGTACGAATTATCGGGATTCGACTGTATATATATATATATATGTATATATATATCTATATGTATAGTCCACAGATTCGCCATGTTCCGATTTATATACTAGTAAAATTATATATACGAATAACTCTATAGTTTCATTCAAATAGCTTGCTCTTAAATTTCTTCCAAAACAAATCTCGGATATGTATATGATTCCCAATCGGTTCTAACATCCCCGGAACGAAGTGATGCCTACCAGCCAAGTCTCAGAAATGTGTTGTGTTACAAAAGTTGCAAGTCATTGTTTATTAGTGTTCAAAGTTAGTAAGTGATCATACATATTTACTGGTCATAGGTACTTACTGGCCATAGATACATACTGTTCAGAGTTACTTACTGCTCAGAGTTACTTAATGATCAGAGTTACTTACCTCTCATAGTTAGTTACTAATCATAGTTTATTAAATATCTTCTAAAAATATGGTATTATAATTTTAGTAGGAAGTATATAACTCCGTAAAGGAGTCATTTCCGACCCTATAGTCCATATATATTCTTGATCAGCATCAACAGGCGAATCTTTCTAGGCATGCAGGAAAGGACATAAATGTTGGCCATTTTTTCCAAATTTTATCGTTAAAACTGTTTAAAGTTTTAATTTTTCTACAGTTTTAATTGAGTATTTCCCGATCGTTCCTATGACAGCTATATATATGTATATATACAGTCCACCGATTCGCCATGTTCCGACTTATACACTAGTAAAATTATATAGAAGAATAACTCCATGGTTTCATTTAAATAGCTTGCTCTTAAATTTGTTCCAAAACAAATCTCGGACATGTATATGATTCCCAATCGGTTCTAACATCCCCGGAACGAAGTGATGCCTACCAGCCAAGTCTCAGAAATGTGTTGTGTTACAAAAGTTGCAAGTCATTGTTTATTAGTGTTCAAAGTTAGTAAGTGATCATACATATTTACTGGTCATAGGTACTTACTGGCCATAGATACATACTGTTCAGAGTTACTTACTGCTCAGAGTTACTTAATGATCAGAGTTACTTACCTCTCATAGTTAGTTACTAATCATAGTTTATTAAATATCTTCTAAAAATATGGTATTATAATTTTAGTAGGAAGTATATAACTCCGTAAAGGAGTCATTTCCGACCCTATAGTCCATATATATTCTTGATCAGCATCAACAGGCGAATCTTTCTAGGCATGCAGGAAAGGACATAAATGTTGGCCATTTTTTCCAAATTTTATCGTTAAAACTGTTTAAAGTTTTAATTTTTCTACAGTTTTAATTGAGTATTTCCCGATCGTTCCTATGACAGCTATATATATGTATATATACAGTCCACCGATTCGCCATGTTCCGACTTATACACTAGTAAAATTATATAGAAGAATAACTCCATGGTTTCATTTAAATAGCTTGCTCTTAAATTTGTTCCAAAACAAATCTCGGACATGTATATGATTCCCAATCGGTTCTAACATCCCCGGAACGAAGTGATGCCTACCAGCCAAGTCTCAGAAATGTGTTGTGTTACAAAAGTTGCAAGTCATTGTTTATTAGTGTTCAAAGTTAGTAAGTGATCATACATATTTACTGGTCATAGGTACTTACTGGCCATAGATACATACTGTTCAGAGTTACTTACTGCTCAGAGTTACTTAATGATCAGAGTTACTTACCTCTCATAGTTAGGTACTAATCATAGTTTATTAAATATCTTCTAAAAATATGGTATTATAATTTTAGTAGGAAGTATATAACTCCGTAAAGGAGTCATTTCCGACCCTATAGTCCATATATATTCTTGATCAGCATCAACAGGCGAATCTTTCTAGGCATGCAGGAAAGGACATAAATGTTGGCCATTTTTTCCAAATTTTATCGTTAAAACTGTTTAAAGTTTTAATTTTTCTACAGTTTTAATTGAGTATTTCCCGATCGTTCCTATGACAGCTATATATATGTATATATACAGTCCACCGATTCGCCATGTTCCGACTTATACACTAGTAAAATTATATAGAAGAATAACTCCATGGTTTCATTTAAATAGCTTGCTCTTAAATTTGTTCCAAAACAAATCTCGGACATGTATATGATTCCCAATCGGTTCTAACATCCCCGGAACGAAGTGATGCCTACCAGCCAAGTCTCAGAAATGTGTTGTGTTACAAAAGTTGCAAGTCATTGTTTATTAGTGTTCAAAGTTAGTAAGTGATCATACATATTTACTGGTCATAGGTACTTACTGGCCATAGATACATACTGTTCAGAGTTACTTACTGCTCAGAGTTACTTAATGATCAGAGTTACTTACCTCTCATAGTTAGGTACTAATCATAGTTTATTAAATATCTTCTAAAAATATGGTATTATAATTTTAGTAGGAAGTATATAACTCCGTAAAGGAGTCATTTCCGACCCTATAGTCCATATATATTCTTGATCAGCATCAACAGGCGAATCTTTCTAGGCATGCAGGAAAGGACATAAATGTTGGCCATTTTTTCCAAATTTTATCGTTAAAACTGTTTAAAGTTTTAATTTTTCTACAGTTTTAATTGAGTATTTCCCGATCGTTCCTATGACAGCTATATATATGTATATATACAGTCCACCGATTCGCCATGTTCCGACTTATACACTAGTAAAATTATATAGAAGAATAACTCCATGGTTTCATTTAAATAGCTTGCTCTTAAATTTGTTCCAAAACAAATCTCGGACATGTATATGATTCCCAATCGGTTCTAACATCCCCTGAACGAAGTGATGCCTAACAGCCAAGTCTCAGAAATGTGTTGTGTTACAAAAGTTGCAAGTCATTGTTTATTAGTGTTCAAAGTAAGTAAGTGATCATACATATTTGCTGGTCATAGGTACTTACTGGTCATAGATACATACTGTTCAGAGTTACTTACTGCTCAGAGTTAATTGCTGATCAAAGTTACTCAATGTTCATAGATACTTAATGTTCATTGTTACTTACTGATCATAGTTTCTTATTGGTCGTATTAAAATATAAATAAATATCTACTAAAGGAATGGTATTATAATTTTAGTCAGAAGCTTATAACTCTGGAAGGATTCATTTTCGACCCTATAATCCATATATATTCTTGATCAGCATCAACAGGCGAAAAAGAAAAAAACAATACTTAAGTTTCGTAGAATATTCCTTTAGTAATAATCATAGAAGGCCACTGAGTGTGACGGTTGGAGACAACCAAATTCAAATTCCAAAAATCAAATTTGGGCCTTCTCAGATAGACCCGAATAGCTCCCAAGGCTTAGAAGCGAGCAGTGCTGACCGACAAGCGAAATCTAACGCCCTCGAGGAGGACCAATTCTCTAGGACAAAGAAGAGAAGCACGAGTGAGTAACCGAATGGGAGTAAACCTCACATGACACTTCTTCCTTAAGTTCATCATGGGGCAGACGCTGTCCGAGCCGGTGACCACCAAGAACTCGGAGTGCTGCTCCAACAGTGCTTACCGTGTTGGCTCCAGCTGCATGCAGGGCTGGCGTTCGCACATGGAGGACGCGCACACCCACATCCTGGCCCTGCCCGACGACCCGCAGGCGGCCTTCTTCGCCGTTTACGATGGCCATGGTGGCGCTACGGTTGCCAACTTGGCGGGCAAGCATCTGCACAAGTTTGTGACCAAGCGGCCGGAGTACCGGGACAACTCGTTTGAGCTGGCCCTGAAGCGGGCCTTCCTTGACTTTGACCGCGAGATGGAGCACAATGGCTCTTGGGGTGACCAGATGGCTGGCTCCACCGCCGTGGTGGTGCTCATCCGGGAGCGACGCCTCTACTGCGCCAACGCTGGCGACTCGAGGGCCATTGCCTGCGTCGCCGGGGTGGTGCAGGCGCTATCCGTGGACCATAAGCCCAACGACGAGACCGAGATTAAGCGAATTAAGGCCGGTGGCGGCTGGGTGGAGTTCAACCGGGTCAACGGCAGCCTAGCGCTGTCCCGTGCCCTCGGCGATTTCATGTACAAGAAGAATAGGGAGAAGCAGCCCGAGGAGCAGATAGTCACCGCGGATCCGGACGTGGAGGTCCGCGACATCACCGACGACTGGGAGTTCGTGCTGCTGGCCTGCGACGGCATCTGGGATGTGATGACAAGCGTCGAGGTGGGCCAATTCGTACGCAGTCGCATTTCCGAGGGCCTGCAGCCAGAGGTGATCTGCGAGGAGCTGATGACCAACTGCCTGGCCCCGCGGCTCCAGGAAGTGGGCCTGGGCGGCGACAATATGACTGTGATCTTGGTGTGCCTGCTCCACAACAAGAGCTACGAGGATCTTGTTGTTCGCTGCGGCGGCAAGCGGAAGGTCCCTCCCGTGGAGACCCCCAAGACTATGAGCAGCATCACAGAGCAGCCGACTCTGAAGGTGGTCACGCCCTCAACGTATCCTCACGGAGCACAGAGCACCTCTAGCTCCCGATCGAGCATGAGTTTGGGACTGGGCCTCCAGAAGAGCGATTCTCGCCGGGAGGGTTCCTAACTAATATTCAAGCCACATCGCATTTCCATTAACTCCTTGTTCTCATTACCATGTTTCGGTTCACACATATCCCTGTTTCGGGTTAGGGGATCTGGTTCGACAGCCATCGTCCTCACTAATTTCAGCTTAAATTCTCAGTTAATTTTGTGTGGTTTCTCCTCCTCCTCCTTTACCAAATTGTATCAACAAAAGCTACCCAGGCGACTACTTCGAGCTCTTACAGTGTACAATTGATTACCTAGGACGGAATGGAGTCCAAATATAAGGATGTTATAATGAAAGATTTGATTTCTAATTTCTCGGGGATCGGTGGATCTCTCGTTTAATTCGAATAAATGTGCAAATATATAATACATTTTTAGAGCTAAGTATACGTATATATGTATATATATCTTTTGGTGTATATGGTATATAAAGGTATATATGCGTATGCATCTATATAGTATCTTTGGTCCGTTTAGCTGTAGGATCCATTCGTAAGAAGTTGGGACTGAGAGTGCAAAATGCAGTGCGTGTCTGTCTCCCGATAAGTACATACATGTGTATATGGCTACGAAATAATGGGCGATCTTCGCGAATATGAATATACAGATTCTATATGATATACGTTTGGTGTACATGCTAATTAGTGTTACAGTTATGTCAATTATTGCACCACATGCGGCCGTAAGTGCTTAAAATAACGTCGCGCAAACATGTGCAGATAGCTCGGGTCTCGGACCTCGGGGATCCGGATCCGTCCGCCAAGTATGCGCTGAATTTAATGATAAGACTAGAAATTCTCTCGTTCTGGACCGACTGCCGTGCCGGAAGCAGGAAGCAGTCGGTCCACAGTGCCTTAATGCGTAGTGATTAATGAGGGGTTAGTACAGTCAATGAGTGAGTGAGTCTAGTTGTTGTAAAGCCGTAATGCTAAGGTAGGGAGAACGTGTAAAGTTTGTAGCTTGGCTCTCGATCTCATGATCCTAACCCCAGTGATCATGATCAATGCAAGGGTAAGTGTCGTATCGTATGTGCTATAAAAAAATACTGGTTACATTGGTTTTTTCGCTGTTCTTGGCAAGTCTCTAAGAAGTCTCATTACAACTAAGTGAAGATCATACGATCAATCGGGATCGACCGATCCAACCTTGTGTCTCTACATATATGTATATCTACGGTGTATAACCTCATCTTCTTTGGATTATTCGATTTCCTCTCTGGGTCAGCTCCTCCTCCTAGTCGCTCTGGAATCATCTACTCTCTAAAATGGTACTTTAGCTCTTTTGCATTTTATCACATATTTGTTGACTACAGTAAGAAAGTTGCCTGGGATCGGGTGGGTTCAGTGTGTAGCTTGGATTAGTGGGTCTCCTCCTCCTGCTTCTCTCCTCGAATTCTTGTTCTCTCAGGTGTCTTTTGCCTGGCGTCCTTTTGCCATATATTATGCCACCATGGCGTAGTTCCCAGTCAGCTCAAAGGGACTCGTCTTGGCCGAGTGCGTAAAGTTGTTTTTGGGCGAAAAGTCCACGGGCTGATCCTGGCCAGAGTCGCCAAGAACTCGGGGGACGCCTTCGTTTGTGGGTGTGGTCTGCGGCTGATGATAGTGATAGGGCATGGCCAAGGGCAGGGCCAACGGATGGGGGCCGGGATGCAGCTCCTGATAGAGGCCGTGGATCCGATTGGGTAGCACAGACGAGGAGTGGATCACGCTGAAGGCGGACAAGTCCGGGACACCGGCCGGATAGCCTTGGTAGGCCAGTTCCGCCTGCCGGCGATCCTTCTCCTTCTGTAGCAGCTTGTTGGCCAGGGTGGACTTGGCCGAATCAGGAGCAGCACACTGAAAGAATCGCAAAGTATACAAGTGAGGGGGAGATAATAATAATATTTGTATGTTTCTTTTCTTACCAGGGCTCTTGATGTTTGGCCGGAGCCAGAAACGACTTCTGCCTCCGACTGCTGGCGCTTGGGCGACGTGAGAGGGCGTGTGCTGTGAGCAGGACTTCCGCCGGAGCCTGGGACAACAGATCCAGACCCTGCGTTGGTTCCAGGACGGTTCTTCATGCAGGAGGACTCCTCGTGCTTGTACAGGTAAGACTTGAGGGCGAAGGCCTTGCCGCAGCGGGCGCAGGTGTGGGGCTTGGTGTTGGAGTGCGTCTGGATGTGGGCGCGCAGGTTGCTCTTATCGGCAAAGGCCTTCTCGCAGACGCTGCACTTGAAGGGTTTCTCGCCGGTGTGGGTACGGATGTGACCCTGGAGGAGCCAGGGCCGCGAGAAGCGCTTGTGACAGAAGTGGCACTCGCAACCTTGGTTATGGGTCCGAACGTGCATGGAGAACGCCGGCATGGACACGTACACCTTCTCGCAGTAGGGACAGTGGCGCGCCTTCTTGTCCATGATTGACCTTTGGGCAAGATGGAGAACGGATTAGGGTCAGATTGGCGTTGTATTATCGGCACTCACCTGTGGGTTTGTCTATGGCGCGCTAGGTTTGAGGATGTGGAATACTTCTTGCCGCACTCGGGGCAGATGTGGTCGTCCTCCAGCAGCGAGGAGGAGCTGAGAGCCTCGCCCTGATCCTGATGACCGTGTTCCAAAGGGTCCCTTCCGGCTCCCAGATGGTCTCCAGGCGCCTGCAGGCAAGAGCTGGAACCGTGGCTGGAGCTGCTGCTGCTGCTGCTGGTGCAGGAGTTCGAGTCGGAGAAGGTGCAGCGACGCAGTTTCCTGCGATCGAACACCTTGTGGCTGTAGTAGTTCGAGTCGTCGTCCGACGAGGCGTAGACGGTAGGCGGCTGACCCTGACCTGCCGGCTTCGCCTCGGCGGTGATCAGCGGACCCGCCGCCACAGTGACCACCGCCAGCTGAGTGAGATTGTACAGCTCCTCGGGTATGGGCGTGGCCTGTTGGTCCTTTGTCATCTTGTCCGGGTTGATCTATGTGTAGGTGCAAGATCCTGCAAGAGTCAAGGGAAATTCCGTTATGAAAATATCATGACTAGTCCCAAAACATTAATGATTGGCCACAACAACCTGCTAAGTGCGTCATTACCTGGCTAAAATAAGCCACGACATCGTCGATGTTTAATATAAACCTATGGCTATATAAATATGTGTGATTCGTAAGAACGTTCATGTAACCCCCGCAAAGATTTTCAGCGGAATCATTCTAGAAGAACATTTGCCGAATTTTCACCATTTACGCTTAAAAGTTCGATCGAAACGTGGGCTCCTTAGCTGATTTCGCCATGACTTTGAGTGTGAACCAAATGCATGAAGCCTTTAATTAAATGATTTCACATTATTTGATGTCATAGCCAAACTCATAATGGCTTTGAAAATCCATAAAATACACCGATAGTCGACAGAACCCCTTTCCAAACGCACCGCTATCCATCTTGCCACCTATATACATATGTACATACTTTTGTATATCTGCCAAGATAGATCATAGATTTTCCCCTCCTGTTCGTGTACGCCATAATTCTCGTTTGTTTATTTGAAAATGCATCAATTTATAATTAAGGACAGAGTCGAGAGGCCACACTTGGACTCGAATGTGAGCCAAAGTCGTCTGCATCATCATCATCATCGCCGAAATCATCGTCAGGGGTTGGATTGAGGGTGACCAGAGACCAGGGACCAGAGGCCGAGTGCCTTGTGCCGAGGTCCACGGGGCGTATGATTAACGTCAGCGGTGCCTGATCCGCCCGGCATTGCATTCTGGCATTCTGGCACTTGTTGGCTTCGCCTCGGTTCGGTGGTCTGCTGGTGATCTAGTGATCCGATGATGCTCCTTTGGCGGTGGCTCTTTGCGTGGTCAAATAAATTGATGTCGAAATGAGTGCGCTTAATTTGTGTGTGTTGTCGTGGCATTGATTAATCTCTCACGTAATTGGCGCAGCCTTAGTCAGGTGGGTTCTGTTTTGGGACCTGGGTGTGTGCTGTGCCAGTGCCCACTGTCTCCACACAGGGAATAATATCGTCCACATTTTTCATTCGTTTCGGCACTTTATCAACGCAGGAATGTTAGTGTCAAGAAATCATGTTTTTACAATGCTTTATATATATAAATCGTAGTATTATAACTATTATTATTATTATTCTTCGTAATGACTCATTCTTTTTTTAAGAAATGAAACTGAAATGCGTATATACATTCTCCCTGTATATATTTTGGATCGTTTGTTTATCATGGGAAAGTTTTCTCCTTTGTTTGGCTGCCCCCAAAGATTGTCTAAATAATCGGAGAAGCGAACTCATTCACGAATTCCGGGGGGGTTGGATCAGGGGATCGGTGGTGCCGGCTCCTCCACTCTTGAGGAGGTCATGTGCAATAATGCGGCTGCTGTTTTGGTTTCCATTTTGTTTGTTTCTCTAAGACTCTCGGACTTTGCCTGAGGCCAGCCGCGTGATTTCTTTCGGGGATCGTGTGGTGTGGGTGGTGGTGGTGGTAGTAGTAGTGGTAGTGGGCAGCGCCCCCGCCCTGGGATCTCGGCAACCTGTTGCGCATTCTTGGCTGCCAATTCTCGTGTGTTCTGCTCGTGCTCAGCCTCCTCCTCGGGCAGTACATCAAAATGCTGGCGGCAATTAAGCAGAATATCTTAGTATTTCCCGCTGCCAAGGTGTTCGAAGGTGCTCGAGAGTGCTTTTCCATGAAGGAACCGCTTTCGAGGCGAGTGGGTGTGAGCTAATGCCACCGCCAGACGTCCATAATTTGTGTCTTGGCAATTTGCGGCCCATTTATTCGTACATATATACATGTATATATGACTGTACACCACCTGAAGCTCTGTTCCCAGGTGGTTGCCGCACACATAGCACACAGTTATTCCGCTCTTCCACCTAATCACGTCATTTCAGTTTCAACAATTTCGATTTCCTTCGAACGCGATATACTGAAAGTTCCCCCAAGTTCTCTCTAGAGAACAATGTGCGTCTGGGAATTTGGGGGGAGAAACAGCTTGCAATTGGACCGATCTCCTCCTGCCATCCTCCGCCATCCGCTCAACATTAACCCGCCCCAGCAGCTCCTCTGCCATATTTCCGATGTCAGAATCCGTTCGAAATGTCGCATGTTTCTGTGACAGGCCGTTAATTAATTATTCCGCCGGCCCCGTGCGATTGCAGATCGGTAATCGCAGATGACAGGACCGAAGGAGAGAGTGGATGTGGGTAGCGGGCAGTAGGGAACGGGGAGCGGGTATCAGGGATCAAAGAGCAGGGAGAGGCAATATGTGCCTTGAAGTCTAATGAAAAACACTTGCAGCCTCCGAAGAACTTTGTACATAGCGGATAATTGGAATATAAATCCCTATAGCTTTAGATTGAGGTACCACTTGAATTCAATTTTTTACTATAAGGTGGAACCTTAAAAATGTTATGTATATCAAGAGATAAATTCCGATATTGCATTTCTTAACAATATTGAAGTTAATTTCTCACTCGTACTAGTTAATATATTCCTCAAGATCTGTTGTACAAATTAAAATTTGGATTTTTATGTTTAGTAGAGCTGATTTGCTCAACAAGCATGGATGACTCATCCTGTTGTTGTCTGCTCTCGCACTGACCCAGCCAAGTCTTCGTTCTTGCAATGTGCAGCGAACAATGGCCATTCGCTTGCCATTTTCCATTTTCATTTTCTGCGCAAATGCTGCCTGGTACGGAAACCGTGTCCCGTGTCCCTGTTCGGGTGCGTTTACGGATCCATATTTCTGGGTAGACACCGAGTTCAAAGTCCTGTTAATGTACACAATGCCAAGTGGAGGAGGAGGCGGAGGAAGAAAGAGCGGCGATGGCCAGCAGAGGCACCCGGAGATGCCTTCAGTGGCCTTAACATGCGTCTTTCTTTCGTGTGGGACATCTATAAATACCCATAGGTATACCATGGCCAGGGGGGCAAGGAGCGAAGGAGAAGGCAACCGGGCGGTTCCCTTGCATAGTTTACATTTTAGTTCAAACTTGAAAACGGGAAAATGCACAATAAACAAATCGGGCGCCAGCCTCAACCTCTGCTCCTGCTTTAGCGAGAGTCAATGCCATCCGCTCAGCACAACCCCGTTCCCTTTCACTACACTGCGAGGAATTTGAGCGTCACATTCTTTTTAAAACTTTGGGCTTCAACAAGATAAAATAAAAGAATTTTAAAGATTATTAAAAGTGATAATAATGAAAAGATAAAACAACATGCTGGGTATTACAACTTTAGTCAGAAGCTTAAAACTCTGGAGGGAGTCATTTCCGGTCCTATAATCCATATATATTCTTGATCAGCATCATGTTAACCTAATAAAAACTAACATAGGATAGCTTTTTGTATTAAAATTAGTGCCCTTATGACGTAGTTATGAGTTTTTTAAAATTTGATTTCTTAAAAAAAATTTACTTTAAAAATAAAGATAAATATCTACTAAAAATATGGTATTATAATTCAGTCAGAAGCTTATAACTCTTGAAGGAGTCATTTCCGGTCCGATAATCCATATATATTCTTGATCAGCATCAAAAGGCGAATCTTTCTAGGCATGCAGAAAAGGAAAACATTTTTTGGCCATTTTTTTCCAATTTTTATAAGGGGTTACATCGTTAAAACTTTCAAAAAGTGATAAAAAATTTAATTTTTCTACATTTTTAATTGAGTATGCAGATTTGTTAACCCAATAAAAACTAGCATAGAGAACCCTTCCGAATTTAAATTAATTAATTTTTGGCTTAGCTATGAGATGTTTAAGCTTTGCTTTGAGGGAAAAAATTTGATATAAATGATCATATACAAGGTATATAAACTTCGTTTCCAAAATCAGGTTCCATTCTTGTTTTATGTTATCATTAGCTTAATAAAATCAAGACGAAAGAGACTCTTGTTTTCCCGGTTTTTCTCTGTGTACGAACCGCTAAAGAACAACCCCCACTGCGTGCGATCCGATGGATTTTTTGGAATTGTTTGGATTCGGAAATTTTGTTTACCGCGGCGAGCGGGGGCCCTCATCAATCGTTGCCTGAACTGCAGTTCCAGAAGGTTTGTTTACCGTTGAGGATAAACATTTGGATGGGAAAGGACACAAAGGAGCTGCTGAGGAGCGGAGGAGCACTGGTGCTCTTCACCTGTAAATCAAGGCAGCTAATTATCAATCGAAATCGGAAGATCGATCGGCCGAATGTTCCGTCTTCCTAGAGGGGGATATCTACGCAGTTCTACAGTCAAGAGTCTAGACAATGGCCAGGCCTGCATAGGTATATAGATCGCCATAGATATAGTCATATAGGAAGCCACTCACTCGCTTGTTCCCGGCAACTATTTCCCGGCCCGCACAGAAGCATCTCATTGCCAATGCAAACATTGCTCACGTAAATGTCAAAATATCAAAAGAAATAATAATATTAATTTAACAAGTGCTAGGCGGTGCGCTGAGGCTCGTTCGGGGGGTCTCTTGTGTCGAAAAATCGGAAAATGGGAAAGCGTTCTGACTTCTGCTCTGCATTCACGCGAATCTGGCGACCCGATCTCACACCCAGGCATAGTTATGCACGCCCAAGGTGTGTGCTGCCACTCTATTGTGTAATCGCAAAGGTGAACCAGGGAAAGTCCGCCACTTTCCCGGAAAACCTACGTCCATTTCATTCAATGTTTTGCCAACTCACCCCACGCAATTCGAATAGTTTTTGTTTTATATTCTTGGGGGAACAGATCCGATCCGATTAGGTCGTCATTCGTTGCTCTATCTCGCTCTCTACGGATGATTCAGTCGCCGATGGGGATCAATAATATATCACACACACACACACACACACACACGGTAGTGGCGCGTTCCACGAATTTCATCACCCGAGAAAAGAGGGATATGTGGCGATGTTTTGGAATCCGCAAAGATCCTCACTAATTGTCAGACCGATAGGAACAGTCGCACGGACGGACTCCGAGCGCTAAAAAGGCGGACGAGCGCACGCAGCGAGATCCCAGGAAGAACTGAGCGTTCTTCGCCGGACCACTTACAGTTTTTACATCTTGCTCGGCGGCCACCTCTTGCGCTGCCTCTGCCTCCGTCCTCGTCTTCGGTTCCGTCTCCGTCTCCGGCTGCGTCCACGTCTCTGCTGCCACTCTGCACACTGCGAGAAAATTCTACTAACGTACGTTTTCCTCAGGCTGAGACACAATATCACACAATATTTGGAGTAGGAAGCTTTAAACAACTGATTATAGAGGTGTGTGGGAGGAAGAAAATGTTTATTCAGTTGAAACAAAGGGAATATAAAATCAATTTTGAATATTAGTATACATATTCCTCGTGTTCTTTGATTTTTCCACAAGAAAACCTTAATGACAAGATAGGAGTGACTGTTATATACCACCAAGAAGAGCCTAAGTATTTTTATGCTCTCGCTGGGTATTATAATTTTAGTCAGAAGCTTGTAAGGCAATGAAGAAGTCATTTCCGACCCTATATATATAAACTTTTGAAGCAATTACCACCCCTTTCGCTCTGTGCATCTCCGCATTCACTTCGAGGAGGTGACGAAGCTACTCTGCGCAGACCCAAAACGGCGGAACGACGTGGACGACAGCCAGCAGCTGTTGTTGGCCGCTCTTCCCTAGGATCGCCGTGAATCGTACGGGAGATCGCATCGAACCCAACTCCAAGAACGAATCACGACGCTGACTGCGACTGAGGCAGCACAGTGGCAGCGACGGTGTGTCGGCGATTGGAACAAGTGTGTGCGGTTTAAAAATAAATCGAAATAATGTTTTCATTATGCTGCCTGCTCCCCTCTCGGCGCAGCTCTGGCTGCATAACCGAAAGGGAAAACTGTTCGCTCTGCGTAATGCTTATGCTAATGCTGGTGCCGGAATGGTGATGATGATCCTCCGCTGCTGGCTGGCAGGACCACTGCGCAGAATTCCTCTAACGATCCGCATTCAGTGTCAAAAGCCTCACACACAGGCACACGCACAGCAGGGGATGAGAAAATAGAGATGCAGTATTAAATCAGAAATAATTACAAGCGTGGAATCTTACTTCAGTAAGCCAAAGTTTACACATACCCTTGAGAGAAAAGTTTTAGAAACAAAAAAATGATTACTATGATTACTTTATTATCATTATTTATTATTATCATTATTTCATTTAAATTGATAAATATTAATAGACTTTAATTACAATTCCGCTGTTTTTGAATATACATTTAAACTAATTTCTCTGATCAACTATATAAAATAATTTATAGTGCAAGCAATTGCATCGTATTTCCAGGTTAAGCTCGAAATTGAAAGCTTGTTGGAAGTGGACAGCTTCCCTCTCTCGCCTACAAGCCGAAGCATCGCCGCCTTCCATCATAGAACGACCTCTCCCGAAGCTTCTCCCGCTAATCATTCCAAATCAGTTCTTCGCGCAGGTAGATCGGTGAAAAAAAGTTAAAAATTACGACGCAATAGTAAAGACAGGGGCCAAAAGTGTAAATGAAATTAATGTGAAGTGAAAAATATTAGTGAAGTTATGAAAAGGCTAAGAACAGCCTCTGTTGTGCTTTATTTTTCTTTTATTTTTTACAGTGCCAAGATTGATTTTTATTTTAATTTTTTTTTTTAAATTTTTTATATGTGAAAATGAAAAAAGAAATTGTAATAAATTAAGAGTATAGTGAAAAGTGTTACTTAGTTAGCCCCCTAACCTAGCCCCGGCACCTGTCACGGTTTTTTTACATATCGAATATTAGTGCGTAGTTTCGTTTTTTATGGCAAAGACAATGATTCTTCAATTAAGAAGGGTTTTTGTTGTATTTTGTCCACTAATTCACCGTTGGCATCGATCTGCAGCCACAACTAATGTAAAGGGGTGAGTGAAACAAAAGTTTTTTTTCTCGCTCTTATCTTTGTCTTCCTATGCATTTGCAAGCCAATTTTTCTCCCTTTTTTCGCCTATAAATCTGTTTCTTATCAACCTGTAAAGTGGAACCTAAGAGCGGCCGAGCCGTTTTAAGAATATGATCCACTCTTGTGGCTACTAATTTTAAAAGTTCGAAAGGTGTAAAGCTCCTTTGTTTACCTTTTTTTCTGGGGAATTTGTGAATTTAAAATAAGCCAGCAAAACCTAATGAATTCTGGCTTTAATAATTATCTATTTTAGCTACTACTTATACTTAGCCCTACTTACCCCTTGCAGGGTATTATTATTATACAAACTTCTGCATGCGTAAGTTGTCTTCTTCCCTTATTTTAAATAATATTATATTTATAAACGCAAAACTAAGCCAAAAATGCATTAATTTTAATTCGGAAAGCGTTCCTATGTTAGTTACCATTTTTTACCCGGCATTAACTACATTTTTATATGAAATTTTTCGACAAATCAAAATTTAAAAATTTCATAACTCAGCCAAAAATGCATTAATTTCAATTCGGAAAGCGGCCGTATGCTAATTTTTAGCAGGTTAATAAAACTGCATACTCATTTAAAATGTGAATTTTTGGCCGATTTTTGCAAATTTTCATGATGTAACCCCTTTCCTTTTTTTACAAAAATGGGAAATTTCTTAAAAAAAATTTTTTCGGCCGGAGATGGCTTAAAAGATTCGCCTGTTGATGCTGATCAAGAATATATATAATTTATAGGGTCGGAAATGACTCCTTCACTTTCTTTTAGGCTTCTGACTGAAGGTCCATTACCATTTTTAAACCGATATTAACAATATTTTTATATGCAATTTTTCGACAAATCAAAATTTAAAAATTTCATAACTAAGCCAAAAACGCATTAATTTCAATTCGGAAAGCGGCCGTATGCTAATTTTTAGCAGGTTGACAAAACTGCATACTCCATTTAAAATGTGAATTTTTGGCCGATTTTTGCAAATTTTCATGATGTAACCCCTTTCCTTTTTTCCGAAAAATGGGAAATTTCGGAAAAAAAATTTTTTTTAAGCTTCTGACTGAATTATAATACCATATTTTTAGTAGATATTTATCTTTATTTTTATAGCAAAATTTTTAAAGAAACCAAATTTTAAAAAACTCATAACTACGGCAAAAAGGTACTAATTTCAATTCGGAAAGCTTTCCCATAAGTTTATATAAGGTTGTCAAATCTGCATACTCAATTTATATTGTAGAAAAATGAAATTTTGTGAAAAATTTTACGATATATCCCCTTATAAAAATTGGAAAAAATGGCAACGAATTTTTTCCTCTTCTGCATGCCTAGAAAGATTCGCCCGTTGATGCTGATCAAGAATATATATATTATAGGTCTGGAAATTACTCCTTCGCGACGTAAAAAGCTTTTAAGTAAAATAATATTTATATTATTTACGGAGTGCTAGTTAAATGACCGCCATTGTACATTTTCTGCCCCATGTGGAATTGAGTTTTTCGCCCTCGCCCCATGCTGATTTTGCCTAGAAAATGTGATGTAGAGAGAAGGAGAGCCGAATTCTCCCGCTTCGTGGTTGTGTAGTTTCTTCTTCGACTTGTGGACCTCCCTCCTCCCTGTCTTCTTCTTTTTGGGATTCTTCTCGGGTTTTCCTCCGACTTTTCCGCCCGTTGGCTCTGGCTCGTTCCTCGAGAGTGACGCAGTCGCTTGCAATTTGGCATTTCGCTCGCTGGCGCAAGTACTTGTTGCGGGCATCCAAAATAGACTCCTCGCTCACCTGTGCCGCCGACCTGCTCCTCCTCCGCAGATCCCCCAATTTTCATCTCTCTCCCCTGAGCCGCCAGTCGCCCTCTCTCTTCGCGATATTTGGCCTTTCAAAGGCCCCAAAAAACTGATTCCTCACAGGTGTTGTCGTCGCTTCTGCGTTTCCACTTTTCTTTCGGCATTTCATTTTTCGGCTTTTCAGGCGTAATGAACTTAATGTCGCCCCTTTTGGGGATCTCGGCAGATGTATTGGGTGCTAACGTATTTTCTATATATTCGATATGATTTATGCGGAGCGCTGGTTCTGTTGGTTCTGGTTCGAATTGGTTTTTGATGTCTTACAAAAGATATTCCCAGATCGGGGCGGGGATTGTAATGGGTGTATTTTTAAGACCGCCCTACCCCATTCACCCTCTCCCGACTAATCGGTTTTTTAGTGCTTCCCCTTGCTTTCTTTATGCCTCGGCTTTTCGCACTTCTCGGGCGCATTTTCACACTCGCCCACAGCCCACGCACCAGCAGCAGCTCCGAAGACAAAGGAAAATCGGTGGGCTTTGTCTGGCGCCAACATGGAAATGCAATTTGAATGGTAAGGTCAGGACGGGATGCCATGCATCACGGCATCACGGCGGAGAGCTTTGGACCAGGGGTGACATGTGCTAAAGACATCTTGTGGCAGCAGCAGCCGCGACTTTAATCACGGTAATTAATAAGAGAGAAAAAAGGAGCCAGAAGGCACAAAGAAAGTGTCACGGCAAATCGCAGCGGATCAGCTTGGATCATTGGGTGTCACAGTAGTCCCAGTGCCACAGCAGTCCCGGAGCCAGTGCCTGTCTTCACCCCCTCCAAGAAGCAGGCTCCACTCGGCCTCACCCGGAGCGAGCGTCGTCGCGACTGGCGGCCATAAATCTATTTTCGTCCTGTTTCCAGCCGGGTCTGCCCCTCCTGATCGATGTACTCTTGCTCACTTGCTGCGCAATTGCGTGGTCCGATCGCCGATCTGCAGTCTCCCATACAGTGGCTCCTGCCCCACCTCTACACTGACAGAAAGTGGACATTAATCAGGTCCCGAACCTCAAGACTTTTGCATTATTTAAGACCAAAATTGATTGTCCTTTATTGCAACACTTTTGATGTGAAATTTACGCAGTTAAATCTGTCGGTCCCATTATATTTTAACGAATTAATTTCAAGATGGAATGCATAATAGCTAAAATATGTAATCCATTTCTCGGATATACGAAATTAATGGGGTATTTACAAATATTTAATGAGCTCAGCTAAGGGGTTGCATATGATTTCCCATAAATTTGTGGTACCCAAACTCTTTTTCTTCAGTGCATGACAGTTTATTAAGTACCCCTGGATCTTTATTTTTAACTGCTCCCGCCAACATCGGGTGGTTCTTGGGATCGTATTCTTTGCGTAGGTAAAATTAAGTATGTAATGTGGCCACCGTCTGAATCTGGTGAATCTCCAAGTAAATTTTATCCACATACGTGAATTCCAGGCGAAGACATATTCAAGGCGATAAGTAATCGGAATCCAAATTAATTTGAAATTCAACAGGAAACAAAGAAAAAGCAGGCGAAGCACCAAATCCCCCAAATTATAGAAGCTAGAAAGTTAAAATCAGATCAATCGATCCGAGGTCTCCTCGTAACTCGAGTGACCATAGTTTATGTGAAGCAGGGCCTTCAGCACCCAATTTAGCATCCCTGGTCGCATCCTGTTTACAGGAATTTCTCGGGCAACTCAAGGGTTCAAGCGGATGGATGTGGATGTAGATGGAGTGGCATCTGACTTTAGCGAGTCTGGGAGGGGGAGACCAGGCCGGATATGTGAGTAATTCCTGGGCGCGGAGTCATAAGAATCAGAGCTGCCGCCGAAGTTTGGATCGTGCCGTGCCGTGGCAAGATCATAAAGTTATATTTATACCGGTCCCATTGGGGGAGCTCTAGCTACGGGAAGTTCAAACTCCAGATCCCGATCCTCGTCGGTGCCAAGTGCAGCAGCGAGCTAGAGCGATTCCGTAGGTGGCTGCCACTTTGCAAGGCCCAAAAGGGAGAATCTCGCTCCCAACGGAGGTGGTGCTGGGGCTTGGCATGTGCCGCCACTTGAATCAGTGGCTGTTTATTGACGGGAGCAGGGAGAAGATGGGTAGAACTGAAGGTGAGGAGGGAAGAGGTGCCGGGCCACTGCCATGTGCAATGGCAGCGAAACATCAACCGTGTCAAAATTCAAAGAAACAAAAGCGGAAATGTTTTTGTTTTCCTTATTTTCAACAGCAGCCGCCGCCTCACATGGGGAAAACTAAAACAGCCAGAGAGTGGTAATGGAAAGCTGATTTGGTCAATGAACTTTTCCTAGTTTTCCCCTCCGTCTATAATTGGCTGAGGCCGCGGAGCTCAATTGAGTTATTAACGTGAAGAAAGAATCGGTGCCGAAATTATTACAATTAATTACGCAAGTGGCTGCATTAAATAATATTTACTAAATTTTGACTTTGATATTATTCATCCCCTGTATTACCTATTAAAAGCAAATTAGGTTTTTATTTATTAGACTATTTCCGTTTGCATTAATTTATTTGATTATAATTTTTAAACTCATAATAGTGTTTCACATTATTTTATGTTTTATCCCTAAATACCTGGCCCGTTCGTATTTCTATGTAATTTCCGTTATTCCCCTTTATGTATTACATCAGCCTTGGAGTTTGATGAATAATATAAAAATGATGTCATTAATTATGTGTAACTGCCGTGAAGTTTGAAAACCCGCCCAACTGCCGATTAATTCATTTATCGAACTAGTAGTTGACATTGCCAGATTAAACCCTTTAGTGTGCCCAGCTGCCGCGGCGGCCGACATTTTTCCTGACATTTTTAAATAAGCCTAATCTGGCAACACTGGAACCAAGCTCAAGAGAAAAATGAAATTTCGCTGCTAAATTTTCGCGAAAAACGCCGGGAAAGGTTAGAAAACGGAGCAGAAATATTACCGAAACATGCAATACTAGTGTGGGCACCCAACACACACAAGCAGCGTACCGGAAAAGCTGCGAAAATAGCGAGGAGCACAGCCCCAGCGACTAAACATGGCGCCCACCCCCTTGCCTTTGCCCCTGCCCCTGGAGCAGATGCCCGGCGTCGGCGGCGGTGGAGGCGGCTATTTGCCCGCAGGACAGGTAAATATTTCTGAAAATTCACAAAGCATTAGACATTCCATGACATGCATCTTTGCAGGAGGGCGGCCCGCGAATCAACACGATGTCTTTGTCAGTGCTGATCGATTTCATCATCCAGCGCACCTACCACGAACTCACCGTGTTGGCAGAGCTGTAAGTGATACATCTTTCGTGGTGGTGGTGGTGGCTCTCCTATCTGACTCGCGTTTCCCTTTCAGCTTACCCCGCAAAACGGACATGGAGCGCAAGGTAGAAATCTACAACTATGCGGCTCGCACCCGCCATCTGTTTACACGCTTGAACGCCCTGGTCAAATGGGGCAACTCGGTGTCAAAGGTGGATAAGTCATCGCAGATTATGAGCTTTCTGGACAAGCAAAACATGCTGTTCGTGGAGACTGCAGACATGCTGGCACGCATGTCGCGTGAGACTCTGGTCCGCGCCCGTTTACCCAACTTCCATATCCCGGCTGCCGTCGAAGTGTTGACCACTGGCACCTACAACCGGCTGCCCACCTGCATCCGGGAGCGTATAGTGCCGGCGGATGCCATTACGCCCGCGGAGAAGCGGCAGACGCTGCTGCGACTGAACCAGGTGATCCAGCATCGACTGGTCACAGGTAAACTTCTGCCCCAAATGCGAGAGTTCCGCATTAAGAACGGACGCGTCACCTTTGAGGTAAAGCACGAATTCAGCGTGGCCCTCACGGTGATGGGCGACAGCCCCACTGTGCCCTGGCGACTGTTGGACATCGATGTGCTTGTTGAGGATAAAGAGACTGGCGGTAAGTACCCAGCCTCTAGTTGCTCGGCTTGTACAATTTGTTTTATCCCATTTTGCAGATGGAAAGTCGCTGGTGCATCCGTTGCAGGTGAACTACATCCACCAGCTGATCCAGGCACGGCTCGTGGAGAACCCCAATGCGTTGAGCGAGGTGTACAATTGTCTGCACTACTTTTGCCAGTCTCTACAGCTGGAGGTTTTGTACACGCAGACACTGCGTCTTAATTACGAGCGATTGGATGACAACAACATCACCCCTGAGGAGTACATACCGGGCGTGAAACTCACCGTCTCCTATTGGCGGGACCTCAAGTCGGAACTGGGCTATCGCCTGACTGTTCAGTCCGATCCCAGCGAGATTGGACGCCCGTTGGCCGTGGTCCATGTACCCTCTCTGGGTGCGAAGGAGTCAGCCGAAGTGGCTGATAGGGCTGTGCGCTCAGAGCATCTCTCCATGGAACGGCTCATTGTGCACACAGTCTACATCCGATCTGTGTCACGACTGAGCGACCTCAAGCTGGAGTTCCAGGCCTTCCTCAAGGACGTTGACTGTGAGTGTAAATGTTGGAAGTCTATTCCGCAGAGGTAACCATTGATCATGTTAAACTTGTTCTCCTGCAGTTAATCTCCAAGGAACCCCCGCCATCCTGACCGTTCCTGTTCTCTCGCCCTGCCTGCGGGCAGAGCAGATCCACATAACCATCGACACCCACACGGGCATGTTCCGCTGCCATGTGCCTAAGCATTTGGACTGCCCGATTACCGAGGAAATGCAGGACTGCCTCAACGGAGATCGCGGCAAGCTACCCGCTCTGCTCTCGGAACTGCGCTTCTGGATCACCCATCGCCGGTGCGAAAAGACACTGCAGCACCTGCCGGCAACAGCCACCGATACACTGCCCTTCCTCGCCCAACCAGAGCAGGAACTTCTGCAGCAGGGTAGGCATAAGATCTACGTCAAGTTGCACCGGCATCCCAACATCGTACTGGTAACTATAAGAGATACAACGTTGCGTGCATTGCAGACTAACCAAACTTGTTCCCCTTCAGGTGGTTCAGCTCAAGGAAAAGACAACGATGCCTAACGAAATGGAGTACACCTTCCACCTGGGCTTCGTGGCCTACCAAAAGGACGAGGCTGATGTGATTGACGACTCTGCTAAGCAGCTCGTGTCCGTGGTTTCCCAGCCGCCCTCTGACATTCCCAAGTGCTACACCAAGCTTATGCGGCTCATTGAGTTCGATACCTTCGTGGCCACGCATGGACCTGGCACCGAAGTCGATGGTGAGCTTAAGTGTGCGTCACGGTTCGGTTATGAAATAGCCTTAAATTATTTTCCCTTCAGCGGAGGTTTCCCCCCACAAACGCAAATCGAACGGGGATCTGCTGGCGCCGCCGGCTAAGCAGCAGAAGACCATCTTTCCCGCCTACTTTATTCCGGAGCTAGCCCATGTGGTGGCCATGTGTGACGAGAAGATTCCCTTCATGAACCTTGCGCAGACGCTGTCCAAGCACAACATCCCTCACAGCGGCCTGCAGGTTGAGGCCAATGCCACGTCGCTGGTCCTCAAGATTCTGGCGTTGCCGCAGCCAGGCAAGACGGTCTTTGCCACCGGCCAGGCGCAGCAACAGCAGCAGCAGCAAGGCGGAGCACAAGGAGAAATGAAGGCAAGCGGCTCCTCCGGACTGCCCAAGATCGAGCCGCATGTCTGGGACGATCTTATGCGCCGCGTTCTCTCCATCTCTGTGCGATCGCAGACAAACAAGAACAGCCAGGTGCGCATCTGGGTGGTGGAGTTCGTCTTCTACAGCACACCGCTGCAGAGCAGCCACCAGAAGGAGCAGGGCAGCCGGCGCACTGTCTACCTTACCTATGAGCAGGCCAACCACGATTTCTCCAAGACGGTCGAGGATCTGCTGAACGACTGGTCCAAGATCGTCTACCTGTACACGCTGGTTCACGACTTTGCCGAGCAGCTGCGCAATAGTGAGTTTAATCCAATTTCTTGAAAAACTGTACTGATTTCAGTTTTCTCCTTTAAGAACGCCTCTCGCTATGCGACATGCTGGTGGTCAAGTCGTACAGCTACATGAACCTGCTGCTGGGCTACGGACCCAAGAAGGAGGTCAGCTGTAATATATACTGGTCGGTGCAGTCGCACGGCTTCCGTCTGACCTTTGTGGGCGGCATGTCAGCCGTGAACGCGCATTCCATGATGCGGGACCAGCTCGCGCAGCACCTCAACCAGCAGCACAGTCTCACCCAGATCGCCCAGATACTTCACGAAACATACAGCCCGATGAGCTCCATTGCCAAGCTGCCTGTGCTTCCGTTCTTGGGTATACCGGTAAGTCCAGTCTCAAAGCTGCGGCGAGAGCCCATCCTTATCTGAATCTCTGCTTTTAGCGCCCCCAGGTCCCCGTGCTATCTTTCTGCATGCTTGCTCAATCCCCCTGCTTGATGAGGCTCACCTACCAGGCCGTGTACTGCCTGGAGCTGCGCTTTCGGGCCAACAGACTTGTGTCCATCCGCGACGGAGCAAGCAGTCGCTTCGAACGGAACGTGGTAGAGGAATTTACTCCAATCCAAGGCCTCAAGGCTTTCCTCTCCAAGTACGTGGACGAGTCGGCGGCGTACAGAGGACGTGCTCCACACGAGGACGACAACCCACTGTCGCCGATGGGTCTGGAGGACAATTTCGGTGGTCCAAGCAGTGTGACGGGCGTCAGTGCTGGCGGGTCATCTCCGTTCCTGAGCACCGGGATGCGCGGACCGCAATCACCGCGAGACAGTGGGCTGAGATTCCCCGCACCGCACACACCGCCGTCCAGCTCCAATCCGCACACACCGGCTAGTCCTCATCCGAGTGCAGGAGGTGCTGGAGGTGGAAGCGGAGCCCAGGGCCATGGCAACTTTAACCTGACGTCTCCGCCAGCACCGCATATGCCACATCCGTCGCCGAGCGGCCTGATGCCCTCGTCGCCGCTGAATCCCCAGCCCAGCCCGCACATGGTGCATAGTCCTGGACCGAATACCCTCTACATGCAGAGCCATCAGGACTCCCCCTTCACGGCCATGTCGCCGGCGAATAACAACTGGCCCGGCTCCCCCAGCATGCCGCGCCCCTCTCCCCGACCCGGACAGAGTCCAGAGCACAAGAGCACTGGGGGCGGAAGTGGAGCTGGAGGAGCAGCCGGCGTGGTGGACAGAGGAGTAGCTCGAGGCACCCTCAATCGCCCCTGGGCCGGGGCTGTTCCCACTTTGCTGACCCACGAGGCCCTGGAGACGCTGTGTCGACCCAGTCCGCATCCTAACAAGGACATCAACGTGCCGGACATGAGTCCACTGGAGCGTTTCCTGGGATGCGTATACATGCGGAGGCAGCTTCACCGGAATATCCAGAGCGAGGAAACCTTGACGGCGCTTAACAGCACGGAGCCCGGCGTGGTGCTGTTCAAGGTGGATGGTCTGCAGTGCCAGGTGGTTCTGAACCAGATGCACATGCAGACGCTGCACTTGAAGATATCGCAGCTACCTCCGATGCCCGATAAGCTGCCGCCGCCCTTCCAGCTCAGCCCGGACGACCTACTTGTGATCGAGCAGTACTTCGACACCCGGGTGGCTTCACCGCCCTACAGGCCCAACTCGCTGCACAGCATCTGCCGGCTGCTGAATCTGCCCGCCCAGGTTCTCAAGGACTTTGTGCAGATTATGAGACTGGAACTGAAGCCGGAGCTAGGCGGCGACCAGCTCAAGTGGACGGTGCAGATGTGCATGCGCATGCCGCCCTCGGCCGTACCCATTGTGCCCTGTGGCAATGCCTGCGTGGTCCTGGGACGCATGAAAATCCTGTTCTTCCTGCAGATCACACGGATTCCCTACGGCGCCGGAGTGGGCGTGGCCAAGGACTGGAAGGACAGCCCCTCGCTGGTGCTGCCCATCGTCTACGACATACAGACGAACGTCACTCAGATGGCGGAGCGCAACGGGCAGGTGAACTCGCCCACTATGACCGCCGCAAGCACCCTGCTCCGTCGCTTCGCCGAGTTTAATGCCCAGCAGAATCAGTGCACGCTATTTCCGGCCATCTCGGATCTTCTCACGAACCTCCAGTTGGCCACCGAGATGCCCCAGCCACCTCCCAACCAATCCATCGGACCACCAGTGGGTGTAGGCGTCGGAGTAGGAGTGGGCGTCGGCGTGGTGGGCTCTAGCCCAAATCCAATGATGCCCATGCAACAGCTCCAGCCGCAGCAAGTGGGTCCCCAGGGACCGGTGGGTCCCGGTGTCTACCCGCAGATGGGCGCCAATCCGGGAGGTCCTCAGTGATGAAGGCGCAAGCGCCGCGCCTCCTCGCAGCAGCCGTGAGCTAAGCAGAGGCAACCCGGAACGGCGAACGATTATTAATCCGATGTTGTATGGAAGTTAAGAGCAGCATGGGATACCCTAAACGCTGTGGTGAGTCGATTTTTGGCGAATCGAAGCCAGCTCTCTACAATGAGAAGCTTGCTTCGAAGCCCCATTTTTTAAACCCTTTTTACAAAGCGAACCACTCTAGGATACTCAAAAATACTTAAAGAGAAAGTTAAACGCATGGAAATGTCTTAAACGCGTTGAAAGTTGTAAAAGTTACTTCGGTACAGTAAAAGATTAAATTTTAATAATCCATGGAAACAAAATAATTAAAGTAAATAAAATAACTCAATAACTTGGAGGTTTCCCAATGGGATTTTGTCAAAATGCAATTTCTTTCAAAGATCAGGTGCTACGTATATACATTTTATAGTGCCGTACCACCTGAAATAATTGCGCATCCCCGATTAGAGATTATTAAGTAAACAGCGCGGCTAAGTATGTAATAAAGAGACTAACTTTAGAATTAACTGTACTTGTAAATGTGAGTCATACTAATTTGTTTCTATCACATGGTTCGATTGCAGCTGCGCCGTGCTCCGGAGGAGTTCCGAAGGCAGCGGACGCCTTGCAAATGCGTTGTGACTATATTGCACCGAGGTTAGTTCGTGTTGTCTAGCTATTAATCTATATACTCCCACTGGTATTTGGCATAATTGCTGGTCGAGCATTCGCTCACTGCTGGGCTGCAATCTGAGTGCTGTCCATTTGGCTGGTCAGCTCGGAGATACCCTCCTCCTCCTCGGAGATGAGGTCTACCCAGTAGCGGAGCTTCTTGCTGCGTAGGTAGCTGGCGGAGTTGTCAAAGACCACCGTGTCTGTGGGAATTAGAATGATTAATCAATGAGATACTCGACGAACAACCGGGGGTACTCACAGGTGGTGTTGGGTCTCGTGGAGATGTAGCCGATCTCGTCCATCTCGTTGGAGTAGACTGTGCCCAGAGGCACTTCGCTACGCTTCTCGCCTGTCTGCTCGTCCACGCTGTAGATGCCGAACTTGATGTCGTAGTCGATGGTGCGGAACTCCCACGAGAGGATTCTCTGCTCCTCCTGGTTCACCTTGAAGTGCAGCTTCAGCTTGTCGCCTTTGGGTACCTGTGTCTCCACAAAGTCCCTGTCGCTCTGTTGGCTGCTCTGGTCGATGTACAGCTCCTCCGGGAGCTTGCCACCCCAAACCATCAGGGCCTTGCACTGGGGGTCTCCGTTTCTGTCCACCATGTCGCCGCCCCAGGCTTTTGGGAACGCCTTCCTATCCACGTGGGAGAAGAGCTGCTGCTGCCAGCGGTCCACGCCGGACTTGTAGATGACGATCTTGCTGGTGGTGTTCTCGTCGAGGAACTTCTTCACAATGTTGAATGCCACCGAGAAGAGCTTTGGTGCGTTGATAATGTAGCACATCTTGAGCAGCTCCGGGAAGTTGGCCTCGTACTGCTTGACCGTAGAGATCACGCACTCGGCTGCTGGTCGCCAGGCGTACTGCTTCAGGTTCACGTCCTGCATGTCGAAGAACACTACCAGCTGGCGGGCCCTCCACCCGTGCTTCTGGCTCTGGTCGTAGGCGATCTTCATGAAGCGCTCAAGAAGCAGCACCAGGTATTTTTGAAACTCAAATCGGGTGACGCAGTGCATCATGCCCCAGATGTCGAAGTTTGCAAAGGGGCAGACCAGCACTGCAACAGGAAAAGAGGGTAAGGCCTGAGGACTGGTAAAAGCCAGAGATTTCGAACCCACCTGGCGATCCCTCCTTGTCATAGCCCATTAGCCCATAGGGTAGGTATTCCTGCAGAGCTTTGGGAGGATCCCACTTCTCGATGTTGTCCACATTCCACATGGCGCGGGTCTTCAAGCTCTGCAAAGATCGCGTTAGGTATTATAGGGATACGGACTTCAACGGCATTGCCCCACTTACGGCTCTCAACATTTTCTCCGCCGCATCCAGGTTCCATTTACGAGCTGTTTCGAGGCATTACGATTACGATTACGATTACGATTATCTTTGACCACTCACGGAAACTACTTACCCCGCAGCCAGCGCACCAGGAAGTAGTCATCGTGCGTTCCAACCAGAGCATCGTCCATCTGCTTGCGGAACTGTAAACAAATGTTTATACATATGTTATAATAAATAAATAATAACAAATATATAATTTGTATGCAATATCAAAGTTTCATTTCAGATGGTGGTCGAGTGGAAGAGAGACAGACATCAAAAAGCCTTATACGAGGATTACTGTTTCCAAAAATGCTATTTACCACTACTAATCTCTTAAATTCTGTATTTTTGACGTAGTTATAAGTTTTTTAAAATTTGGTTTCTTAAAAAATGTTGCTATAAATATAAAGATAAATATCTACTAAAAATATGGTATTATAATTCAGTCAGAAGCTCTGGAAGGATTCTTGATCATCATCAACAGGCGAATCTTTTAAGCCATCTCCGGCCGAAAAAAATTTTTTTCAGAAATTTCCCATTTTTGTAAAAAAGGAAAGGGGTTACATCATGAAAATTTGCAAAAATCGGCCAAAAATTCACATTTTGAATGGA